>NW_028231407.1:0-13269 GCF_043228905.1 Azolla caroliniana | reverse complement strand
GCTGTGGATCTTCCAGAGGGCAGTAAAATGCCAATTGGACAACCAGTTTAGCTAATTTAATTTTTATTTTCCCAAAACAAAAATACTACATTAGTACAAGAAACACCCTAAGGCTGTACATGAAATATGTACATATGGATTAATTACCCCCATGTTAAATTCTAATTGTCGACTTAGATAAATACTTTGGTGTAGAGTAAAACCATTTCACCTTGTCAAAAACCTGCCTATAATATATTCTTTTGTCCCATAACATGAACTCCTATCTTTGTAACTCTTCCTGTTGAATATTACCTTTTATGCTATCCAAAAAAACTATAAGCAATCTCCGTTCAAATCCCAATAATTATCTGGGCAGGGTTTTCGGTCACATTTTGGAATACCTTTAAAACATCCGGCCTTCCAAATATACCAAATAATGATACTAGTTACCAATTGCCATATTTCAGGTTTACCAGTCTCTATTTGTGGATTCAAGGGTATAATTGTTTTTTGCATCAGACCATGTCTCATAGAACGAGCATCTGCAACATCCTCTTGTTCATATAACATCGGTTTGACCTTGTAGCACAGCCCATAATACCAGCCCCATGTATAACCCACTCGAAGATATACTAGTATTTATAGTGTTACGATTCCTTTCCATATTTCCATCGCAAAATCACAACTCCACAAACATGCTTAGCAAGGGTTGTCTACAAAATTCAGCTTCTGTTTTTGGAGATCTCTTAACTAAATCCAGAGAGACGTCCTTCCATGAATTAAGAACAGATCGAATAAAGCTGTCTTCCCATTTTGTAGAAATAGCAGACTTGTAATCAAATATTGGACTTCCAAACGCCACCAGTTTTGGGACAAAGACTTTGCAATTTGTACATCAACATTTGTTTCCTTGGTTCTGGTTCTGGTTCCGGTGGCAATCCCCAAATCACCAATTTCACAAGCAAAGCTTTTGACTGGTGTAATGGATCAACAATTACTAATCCTCCCTGATGCGACAGCTGAACAATTGTGGACCAAGAAACCTTTGCCCTTGCATGACTTCCTTCATTGCCAAGTCATAAATAATTCCAAACATGATCTGGAAAAACTCCAGCATGACATAATATACCAAAGACTAGATAGAAGAACTTGATAAACTACTACCACTTTGCCCGCAAAAGATAATTTAGCTTTACTCCAAAATATCAATTTTTTCCTAATTCTCTCAGGTGCCACCCAAAAACCACAGATTAATAAGCTGCAGCCATACAAAACGTTTGCAATGCTGTGTACATTTGTACAGATTAATAAGCTGACCATCTAGATACAAAACTGTAGCATCAGCAAATTCCACATCCATAACATTTTTCCCATAAAGGGGCATAGCTATTCCTTTCAAGCCAACATCCTCAACAACCCAAAACAAACTCATAGCTTCAGTGAAAAACAGAAAAACCCTATTTTACACATCGGGAAATTTGATGCACGTCACCTTTAACCCCTCCCAACAAAATTGAACTGTATACTGATTTGTACAAAGAGGAGACTCCTACCACCCATTTCTCAGGAAAACCAAGTCCTACAAGAGTACCATGAAGGAAATCCCAATCAAATAAAGACCTCCGTCAGATTTTGGACTCGCTAAGGATTAATTTCACATCCATGATGCTAGATTGCTCCTGGAAAAGGATATTGACACTTTGCTGGTTCCGAAAATGGCATCACTTTCAGAATTTCTTTTAGATAGAACTTGAAGATTAAAAGGAAGAGGATTCAATAAGATAAGGCTTGCCACCTAAAAACACTGCCAGAGATTTAAGTCTATTTAGCAGCTAAAACCTGAATATAGATCTTTCAAGGTATTCTCCACTGAAAAAAATAGAAAAAGAGATCAAATCAGCTATTGCACCAGCAGGATTTAGCGCTGTAAAATAACTCTCCATTAGCTATGAAGCTAAATTTGGGGTTCTACTCAAAGGATTTTTGTTTGAATAATGCTCATACTGCCAGTTCAAAAAACATTTATCTTAGCCCACTTATCCTGTCAGACTATGGGCAATTGTCTCTCAGCCATTTCACACTGGCTTTACAATATCTTCTTAATTCACGAAATCCAGGCTAAAAATAAATCAAATACTTTATTAAATAATGCAACAAAAGAAGAACAAAAGTAATTTTTCATGATAAGATTCACTTGCATCAGATAACACCAAAAAACAAAAGACATGCAAATTTTGCTTACTGGCCTGGTAAGAAAGACTGCAACCCTTGGCTGCTCGTGTGCCGGCCAATAGTGATGCAATGCTGCATGCCATAACTAACACCTTTGACACGGGGGCATTGTCTATCAGCAAAAAGTAGAAGATACGTGTTAATGATAAGGGATAAAAATCCATGAAGTTTCATGTTTCACAAAATCTAGATTGATATAGAAGATCAGATAATGCACCAGTGCACCATGGGTAAAGCAAGCAAAAGCCAGATTTCAAGGTTTCTTTTTTTGTAGAATCATATGTCCTTTATAAAATCAGAATATTTTGGGATGACTAATCAGAATATTCCAGTACTGATATTTTACCATAGGCTCATATGTAGCTTTGGTCGTTTGGATGGAAAGATCAGAAAAGAATGGAAAAACGAGGAAGATGGATGCCAATTGGTAATGGGAAATATTCTGGGATGATTGATTCTGAAGCTATAACTAGTGCTTTATTTTCCCGTGGGGTCATATGTGGCATTGCTTCTTTGCATTGGCAGGTGACAAAAGTATGGGAAAATGAGGAAAATGGATTCCTCGTAGTGATGTTAATGTGTTCAACTGGTAAGTTATTGCCAGTGGTTGCCCAAAATGGCAGCTCCTTTAGAAAATCCACACATTCAATGGTATTGGCTATTTCTGTGGGGTCTCTTAGGAAGATAGTATTCACAGGTTTCTTCACTGTCCAATACCTCAGCATATATGAGCAGTTCTTTCTTTGTCTCCAGACCGATGAGTGTTTGCACAAGGGAGAAATTTGGTAGCATCCTACAGATATAGCTTAGCTTATAATATCCTTTGATATTGGAAGTAATTTGGTAACACCTCAAGGATATAGATTAACTTAGAATCTCCTTTGATATTGGTAGATGTGAAACGCATTCCCACTTTATGCACACCTTACCATTTTTGGGCACATTCGCCAGTTGAAGTATGTATCATAGCAATATTCTAGATAGTTGCCACATGCAGAGGAAATTTTGTAATTCATCACTTCATGCCGTACATCCCATTGCCTATATGGCATTTCCTTGTTTTTTAATTGACAGAGTCCACAGAGAATCCCGAAGGGTTCATGTGACTCTGTAAATATTTGTGTACCGTTTTGTGCACAGCTATTTGATCATAGAGACAAGGAAATTGAAATGGATATAAGAGGGGCAATTGCTAGCTTTGTATTGTTTGTGATCTTGGATGGTCATCTCTCTCCAGCTATTAATTAGGAGGTTTGCATAGTGACATCAAAGGCATAAAAATCCTGAGATCCCAAGTTCAATCCTCCCCATGGACATGGCATCATAACATAAAATCATATTCGGTCTCCACGATCTTTCTATCTTTCTCACCTGGTTATGCTTTTCCCTACACACATTGCTCTCTGTCTCAATGTGCACTTTCCATTGCAATGCTCATTAGAAAAATCCTTGGACGATGATAGTCACTCCTTAACTCCAATTACTAAAATGTTTAACTTTTGGTTCCATCGTTCATATTTGACCTCTGAGGATGATAATAGAATCTATCTATCTATCTATCTATCTATCTATCTCTTTCCAATAATTTCATCAGAGGCATCAGAGCCTTACAGATGTACAACACTTGCGGCTGAGATTATTAACAAAGAAGAAAGGAAGCAGGACCAGAAAACAGGACTTCATTTAACTTCTGGGTTCCGTGATTAGGAAGACAGGAGGAAGAAAGAAACTCACGGAAACCAGAATGCCCGGTGTTCATGCTGCCGATCAGAACAGAGAATGGAGGATCGAAGGTTGAATGGATGGGGATCCCTCCGATTTTGCGCCGACCTGCGTGGTACTCCCTCCCTGTTTTTGTGGGGGGGGTTGCGCTTTTCAAAAGACTCTGTTCTTTGTTCATATGTATATGTGCCAATCAATCTCACAAAACTGTCCAGAGTCTCCAAAGTCATCTCAGACTAATACAAAAACTGAGTCCAAGCAAATCATTGGGGAAGATGAGCCCTAGAGATGTAGAAAATGTGTGGCACTAGAAATCTGGTCTCCGGAAAATGCATCCATCGATCTCATCTTTTTGTGGGTTGTAATTCAGTAATTGGTGTTTGTGGATGATTTCTCTCCCACACGTGAACAAGATCTCCCATGTAGCACGAAGAGACCCGTAACCATCCAAAACATATGCCTTAATACAAGGTCAAACATATTACGTAAATGCATGTGTCAAGGGAGATGATCCGATGGGTTCCACCATTGAATGTTTGTAATCAAGACTCAATACTATTCTACGAGAGACATGTGCATTGTCACAAGCTGATGGAGAACCATACACACGACAAGGTGTGAACACATGAAGAAGTATACACACCCATGGAGCAATTACCTCATGTCTAATGACTTTGAATATGTTCATTGCAACAAGGTAGTCATTAGAACATTTATTTATAACTGTGCTGAATCAGTATGTATACAGCATTTGATATGATGTTTGGTCCACATGAACAAATCAAATTAGCACATTTCACATATAAAGAGATTAAGAATGTAAGGCACATAAGAACCAAAATGATAATGATTAGTAAGACATTGGTGTTTGCATTAATTATATAAGAGAGATTTTGGAGAGACTGGGGTATTGTTCATGTGTGAGCTTGAATATTGTGTGTCCACACTAGGCCTAATATTTCGGCAACTACAAAGTTCTCCACCAAGACTAAGGACGCATCGCAAACCAAGTTTCGTATATACCTTGGTTGAGTTGCAATGTGAAATCTAGTCATTGACGATGTTTTCATATTCACAAATCATATATACATGTGTAATCAATTATCATCCAATTGCTAACAAGTCTACTATAAATATAATTAACCATAGTGTATGTTCATCATTTTCTGTCCCATAGGAATTCCACCTATAGTTATGTACATATCAAAATATTTAGTGCCTACCTACCTTCAGTTTGGGGTTGTGTACAACATAGATTTTTCAGGTGCGATGACTATATATGGTTGATATGGGAGCTTCAGCAACTTTTGCGACATGAAAATCCAAGAAGAAAATCTGATTGTGATCATGGTTAGGTTAAGTGTTTGTATTAATCCAGCATCTCCTTCCCCTTTCAAAGATGAATCTACCACATAGAAATGGGGAATGCTGTTCACAAGTTTCTCATGTTCTTACTTCCAACGTCATGCACACATCGCATACAGAAGCACTGCTCATAAAAACCTATAAGTCGTTGAGTCAGCAGAGTGATGACTCTTGACACGTCGAACAATATCAAAACAAACCAATTGTCATCACTACAATCCTCAAAAATGTGGCAACAGTTTGCAGCATTCAGCTGAATCCTGCACTTCTTTATCATTGATATACGATAGAGCAACAAATGGCACTCATACAAATCTGGAAGTGTGTTTTGACAAACCTTCTGAATGTATTATCAATGTACATGTAATATACATAAAGAATTCTCCTTTTTATAATCTGAAATGATTTCTGGCCTTTGAGATGTACTACTTAAAGTACATGCAACATAGAAATTTCTCCTTTAAATGATATGAAAGGGCTTCTGATACCCAATGCAAAATTGTGCCCTCTTGCGATAGTTATGATCAAATCTCTTCCAGCTAGGCATTATGCTTACCTATATACATGGGTATGAGAAAAATACAAAAGATGAATACATCTACAATCTCATTGACATATGACAATGCCTCGGGTATTTCATGTTTGCTTTATTCTTCACTCTCAATAATGTTTTCCATACAAACATACGTGGCAGCACACATTTTATCCAGCCGTATTGATTGCTCAAATACCCATTTTCCAAGGATCACATTCTTCCACTTCCTACAAGCACCCAATATACTTGAGAATAGTGGGCGGTGTGGCATCTTGTCCAACAAGGCTTTTGCATTGTCAAAATCTCCTGCACGGCCAAAAAGATCGATCATACATGTGTAGTGTTCCACTGAGGGCACGAGACCATAGACAACACACATCTCATCAAACAGTATTTCACCCTCCTTCAATAGGCCTGAATGACTGCATGCTGTGAGCAATCCAGTGAAAGTGACCACATTCGGCACAATGCCCTGACCCCTCATCCTTCTATAAAGGTCCAAAACCGTATTTGCTTGACCTGACTGGGCATATCCTGAAATCAAGGCACTCCAAGATATGATGTCCTGCATAGGAAGCTTCTCGAACATTTTCCTTGCTTTCTCGTGTGCACCGCACTTGGAATACATATCCACCAATGCAGTGCAGAGCACAACATTTCTCTGCAACAACCCCTGCTTTCTAACCGTGAGATCTATACCTTCCCCTATTTCTTGAGACCCAAGCATACCGCACGTTTTCAAAACATACACATATGTTACCTCATCCGGGATCACCCCAGAATCTTGCATTTGTCTAAAGCATTTCAATGCTTCATCGGCAAGTCCAAGCTGGACATATCCGGCAATCAAAGAGCTCCAAGTCACAACATTCTTTACCGGGAGTTCTTCAAACACTCCCTGTGCTTTCTCCATCACACCACACTTGGAATACATGTCCACCAATGCATTGCCAAGTACGACATCTTTTTGCAACAACCCTTGCCTTCTCACTTCGGCATCAATATCTTCCCCAATCTCGAGGGTTCCAACAATGCCACTTGCTTTCAAAATGCAAGCGAAAGTTACCGCACTCGGGCGAACACCTAAGCTGGGCATGTTTCGGAAGCATTCCAGAGCTTCATAGCAGAGGCCGTTCTGGGCATAGGCGGTGATGAGGGCATTCCAAGACACGACATCTCGCAAGGTCAGGTGGTTGAACAATTGTGTAGCTTCCTCTAGCGCACCACACTTGGCATATGTAGTGATGAGGGTAGTGGCCATGTGGGCATCCCGTGCAATGAAGTCTCGGTGATCGAGGATCATGCGAGCGTGGATGCGCCTCGCCTTCTGCAAGTTCTTGCCTTTGCGGCATGATTTGATGAGGGACAGCAAGGACATCCTGTCATGTGGGAATTCCTCCACCTCCACCTCCACCTCATCCTTACAGGTTGTAAGAAGGAAATGGAGTTGGGTTGGAACCTGAGGGGGAGACAATCTTGAGGAGCTTGGCTGTGGAAGCAGACAGGAAGACCCAAGCCCAATCATCCGGGAGCTATGAGGATTTGGTTCTTGTTAGTTCTGCAATGAATGAGAAATAGTAGTTTTGTAGAGACACATTACATACATACATACAAATGTATGTATGTATGTCTCCTATGGTCGGATCGGCATCGACTTCTCGGCATCTCAATAAGTGACAAAGAGAGAGAGTGTCTGTGTCTCTCTCTTTCTCTTTTTATTGTAGCTTACCCTAGTGGTATGTTGTTAACACTACAAGCACTACGTTTTGGGTTCAAAACCCAATTTTCTCACTTCTCTCTATTATATACTTCATATATATCTCTTAATTCACTAGATGCCACTGTAGAATGTAGGGGTTGAACCCATGACCACCTAGTCTCCAGTGGGCAACCTTACCAACTGAGCTACATCCGTTGGGCTCTCTCTCATAAATCAATGTTTGTTATTAAAACAAAATGATAATATACCCCTTGCTATCTTCGCTACTTCATAAATAGTGATAGTGCAAGGGAAACCCTCTCAAGTGTTGTAAAACTAGATGACATAAGTCTATCTCTTCCTGGGACAAGATCCACATACAACATAGTTGTGAAATTTGCCAAATCAATTTCCCTTTCATCCTACGGATTTGTTGTGTTATCCCATGAAGTCCACCAAACAAGAACTCATTTCTCATGATCCAATCAAACCACATCCCCCAATATCTAAGGTAATCAAAAACCACCTTATATGATGGTGTGGGCATAACTTTATCCTCATCCATAAAAACCCATTTATAAGGTAACAAAATATTCCCTGTTATAGATGCCCAAATTTTTGACATAATCGCCCAAATGGCCTTAGCAACTGAACATGTAATGAACCTATGTCTGGCATCTTCTTCAAACACCGTACAGAAAAAACATGTCCCATTCGAAATATGTCTTTGTTTTAAGGCCATTGCCAAAGGCAACCCACCAACTATGGCATGCCCAAGAAACACCTTTGCACGGAATGGAAGATGAGACTGCCACCATGCATCTAAAACTCTACGCCACCACTTTACATTTCTAGTAATGCTCAATGTATCCAACACCTTATTTTCTAACCAAGCTCTACCTTCAACCAACTTATGGTACACATCATTAGCGTGCACCACATAAATCGATTTCCCATTACCAAATGACCAATCTTTCCATGGTTCCTCGACCACCAACTCTCTCTCTCTCTCTCTCTCTCTCTCTCTCTCTCTCTCTCTCTATTTCACACCGTTTGTTAAGTGGGTTGGCAACACATCCACTTCGCCTCAGTCGACCTAATTATATGGGGTCTTTGGTGGAACAATCTGGCTGGCGGGTTCGGCCAACAAAACGTCTACTCAATCTTCGTTGACCTACTAATATGGAGTCTTTGGTTGAATGATTTGGCCCACAAGTTCATGTTGTCTCTATCAAGCTCATACGCATCTCTTTGTTGGGTACACATGCCATTTTTGTAACCATTTGTCTCACGGGCTAGATTTGGTCTTAGAAGATGTTAATATTTCTCTTCTTTCTTTCTTTCTTTCGGCTAACTTTGGTCGGCAACCCCACTACAACGAGCTAACATGTTGCACCTTCTTTTAAGGAAAATAATAATAAATTTGAAGCAAAATAAGATGGTGTTGATGATGTGCATATAAGTAGCAATGTAGGTTTTCTCTCGCTCTTGCCATGGCTTGTTGTTAGGGTTTTCCTACATGAGCCACATTGTCGTACAATAGACTTTACCTTGGTTAACCCAATCAAAAACATGTTGTATCCACACTTATAAGATCGCCTTCCTTCGGCACAATTTTTTCAAGGGCCATTAATATGGAATGTTTTCCATCTCTACTTAATTTACTTGTAATGTTTCAAAGGGGCGCATTTTCTAAGATGGTGTTTATTATTATTTTGTTTTATGTATATTTCTCATTGTTTTTTAATCTTCTCGCTATTGATTTGTTTAAGACAGTACATGTTACGGTTTTGCATATGTTCTTTACTTTCGTTATCTAGGTTTTATTTTATGTACTTACCGTGTTCTATATTTATTTATAATAGAAATATGTAGTTTTGCTCCTTTGATTCTACATTAGCCATCTCAACAATCATTTGACTTCTGAGATCTATTATTTAGTAATATTCTAGAGTATTTGAACACATCAATCAACTTCGGATTCCCTCAAAGTTTCAACTCTACATACTTTGGAACTCCATTCACGAGGTATTCTTCTCTCAACCAATATGAAGACAATATTATTCTACGCCATGGGTTGGCACGTTTTAGACTTTAAAGTACAGACATCTCGTCTACAATCTTGAGGGAGTTGAACGATTTGTCCAATTTGCTAATAATTGTCTTTCTACCAAGGTGAAGTCAAATATGGTCTAGCACAAACTAAACCTCTCTTGGCCTCTTATTGGAAAGACTTTAGCTTATGTTGAGTGAACAATGTACTAGCCCTCTATCCACATATTTGCAATAACAAGAAACTCATACGATGGTTGCTAACCTCGACATGAACATTAGATTCCAATGCCGTTGGGAAACACATAGTTATATCTTCAAAGTACTTCTTTCAACTCATTTGAGTCTTCACATAAGTCAATGTCTTTCAATCTAGTATAATGAAGTCATAACATCACCCACCTACTAATGGGATTTTGTAGAAGGAACTAGAATTATAATTTTTTTTGTCCATGAGGAGGCCAAATTTGACCCATGGGATCAAAATAGACATCGGGTAGACATCAATCTTGTATGTGTCTCCTTCCTACGAAAGGGAATTGCTAGTTTGTGGAAAATCTTTATGATATTTTTTGAGCCATAATTTCATACTCACTAAACAAAGCCATAATACCTTAGCTCACTAAACAAAGCCATAATTTCATGAATCACATCATATGCTTAGTACATGTGAATTAGGTGAGATTCATCCCCCATTAACTCTTCCATTACATATAATCACACTTCTTGTATTTTAAGCCATGCACAAGTGAGTTCAATATAAGTGCCAGGGATGTGTATCATTTAAGGCTTCAACAACAGTCAAGCTTCAATGACATTTGTCATTATGCATACGCTTGTCCGTTAGAGTACTACGGGAGAAATGGGATCAATTCAAGTGTAAATAGAGCTTCTTTTTTTAAAAAGAAGAAGAAAATATATCTTGTCATTAGTATAAACATTTTACAAGATTTTAAACCTTTATGTGATCAACCATTTCGGCGGTTGAAAATGCCAATGAGTGTTGTAATTGGCTGTCACGAATGGAGTAGTTGACCAGATAATAAGAAACTCATGCCATTGAGCGATTTTAGCCTTCGAATCTCCAACTATACCATCCCAATTGACCCTTCAAAGTATGAACTATGTGTAACCAAATTTTTGAAACCACTTCAACTGCTGGTGTTTTAAGTTGATGGAAAACAAGAGAGCACCGAGCCTTCCAGATGTAATATACAATGGTTTGACTCAATATCTCCCATACTGGTTGGACTTCCTTCTGCACTCTTGAAAATTGTAATGACAACAGTGGTAATGTATGAACACTTCTATATCTAGTGTAAAGAGAGTTTAGCGTGGGTGTGGAAGATTTCTCGATATCATGATGCTCCAGAGGGGCTAGGAATTTCACAAATATTTGAGATATCTCTTTGCCCATCCCCTGCCATGCCATCCCAACCCAACCCATCCCATCCCATCCCATTCCATGCAATGCCATCCTATCCCATGCCATGCCATTCCATTCCATCATATCCCATGCCATGGCATGCTATGCCATCCTATGCCATTCCATTCCATCATATCCCATGCCATGCCATCCTATCCCATCCCATCCCATCTCATGCCATGCCTTTTTACACACACACCCCTTTTCACACTTCATACAATACAAATGAAATGCGTGTGCCTCCTTACTTACTTACTTTCTTTCTTTCTTTTACTTCCTCCCCTCTCGAGTCTCCTTTCCCAATCACTTCTATTTTAACCGCTAACAGAAACACCCAGCCACCCATACACACACACATACATACATATACATACGTACATATATAGATACATACATACATACATACATACATATACATACGTACATATATAGATACATATCTATATAGATACATACATACCTCCTTCTCATACAAAAAGAGAGGAACAGAGCAATTTGTTGTTAAACGAAGGAAACGGCCATGGCCAGGCCCGGCCTGCTACAGCAGCTCTTGAAGCCGTTCATGCGGAGGAGGGCCGCCAAGAGAAGAAGCGGAGATGGTGAAGACGATGAGCAGGATCATTTGCTCTCTTCTGCTTCTTCTTCTTCTTCTTCCTCCTCCTCTTTCTCTCAGGATCAGCAGCCACAACAGCAGGAGGTGAAGCAGAAGAAGCAGCAGAATGAGCGGTCACGTGCGATGCTTGGGGCCGTGGCCGTCTTGTATGTGGCTGTCGATTACCTCCGCGTCACTGCCCCAGGCCTCCATTCCGGCCTTCAGCCGCTCCTGTGGGCAGTACTGGCGGTGGTGGCAGCTTCCCGGGCACCCTTCTACCCCCATTGGTCTCACGAGATCCGGGCTGCCCCCGCATTCCTCGCATCCCTTGCCTTCATGCTCCTGGCCTTCTGCATTGAAGCCATTGCAGTGCAATTCGTCACTTCTGTTCTCGGCCTCTCCTGGCACCAGTAAGTCTTCTATGTCATGTCCCCTGCTCCTCTTTGTCATTTTCGATCAACATGATGAAGCAAATCTCCTATTTTTCTGGGAGGTATGTGTGCATATATATATATATATATATATATAAAAGAAAGTATCATGTCAGAAATGCCATCTTTTGTAACCAATTCTATTAGTGATAAAAGATGGGTCGGGAACAAGAGTTTCTATGTTTTCTGTTTATTTTCCTTTAGAACGGAGAGAATTTTTAAAATGGACTTATATATATATATATATATATTCTGTCTATACTCCCCATTTTTGTGATTGTCATGCCTGTCATCTGCCTCAGGGTTGAATGGATACAACAACAATATATTTATTGATGTCTGTATCAAGTAGAAGGGGTCGCCACATCAGAAGGATGCTTGTTTTATGGGTGGTTTACAGATGGAAGTATCTGATTATAATTTTTCTTCTATTAGATCCATTTTGAGATATGGATAATTGCAAGTAATCTCCGTTCCAATACTGGTCACCATAGATCTGTGAATACAAAGAGAAGTTATAATTTGGTCTTCTATATGCACGCATTTCTCATTTTTATGACAGCTGCAATACCAAGAACTGTTTACAAGAAAGATGAAGTTTGCTTTATTGGCACATATTAGTGAGGAGCAAGTAATCCTCTATTTCAATCCATATAATCATAGCCACAGTGAGAAATTCTAATTGAATTGTGATCACTGGCAAAGTAGACGGGATTCACCACCAAACCAGTAGACGTTTATAACATGTCCCAACTCTGGAAATTGAATTGCCCTAGGACGTGTTCAATATGGCACGTGGTAAGATCACAGGATAACTAAATACTTACCACACCAAATTGTGTACCTTTATAGAAGCCTTGGCTACTTGTTGGACTTCCATCTATATAACTAACCACTATACTGCTGCTTACCCTAAACCCTAGTCTTGTAAACCTGCTTATTCACCTAGTCTGAGTGCAGGCGTCACAACATCCTTGCGTTTTCTGCTTCACCTCACTTGTTCACTCATCCCGACCTGAACCTTCTTCCTCCTTTTTGGTCAACCTCCTGTGTTCAACCTTTATTTATTTTTATTAATGCATAATATACACATTCTTGTTTGAAGTCTTACCTCAACTATCTCTGAACGAAACGAACCAACTTGAGCGTGAAAAGTCTCGCAGTAAGATTGCCATGACCTTGTCCACATAATAAATGAGTTACCAGGTAAACCACACTCTCAACTTCCTGCTT
>NW_028231406.1:0-13275 GCF_043228905.1 Azolla caroliniana | reverse complement strand
ACGCACCCTTTGCATCCTATGACCCTTCGAGTCTGAAGAGCCCGCTCACCCCATCTCGCCCACCATACTCTATCTCAACCATCTTCGCCCATTACACACACAGTGTGGTGCACCCGAGAGTGTGCACTCATTAGGTTGGGGGGAGGTCTAGTATTTGGCACGTGGCACATTGGTTGTGGAGATTGTAGTACCAACAAGATACACTGATCTCAACTAACCTTAGGAAAAAGGGTGATCTAGTGGAAATAATATAGGCCTATGGGCAATGTAGTGTGAAAGGGAGACACAAGCCATGTAAAAAGCTATAAAACCCACCTTTTGTGACTTTATTAGTGTTAAGAGAAAGAAGAAAGAAAGAAAGTTATATAAGTAAGCCAAACCCTAATCTCCTCCTCTTGTATGGTGCTAAACCTCCTTGTATTAAGAAGTGGTGTTAATGATAATATATCTTGTTTGTGTAAGAGAGTAAAGCAAGAGAGAGAGAGAGAGAAAGAGATTAAGCGTTAATCGGAAAAAGCTAAGCAAGCTAGTATCTTGAAGGTGCTCAACAACCCCCTCAGCCCGGTTCACCACCAAAAGGGTATACACACTAGTGTAGACTCAAGTCTAACGACATCGACGAGAGACAAAACTCTATCGATTCATAGAGGTGCACGGAAATGACACATGTTCTTAATAGTCCATGTGGAGGAGTTGATGCAGTCAAGTTTTTCTGTCCACGTTAGGTCAAAATGGACCATTATCGTGTCGTCAAGAAATGTGAAGTACATACCATTCGAGACACCAAGATAAAAGTACATATAAAGCTCAAAGTAACACTATAAAAAAGGGGATAGAGAAAGTCCTACCCAAAACTAAAAGCCAAATGGCCACTTGAATCTTAACTAGAGCTAGAGTGTGATTAAAGTATAAATGTTAATCAATGAAACCCTAACCCCTCTACATCCTATATGTGTGCCACATGCTTTCATATTGGTGGAAGTGGTCGTTGTCTTTATATGTGTAATTGCCTTATGTGTAGGCATGCTTAATAGTGAAGTTTAATTAAGATCTATTCAATCTATTAAGAGAGAGTTAATGTGAGAGTGAGAGCTAGTGAGGTTAGGGTTATGAGACAATAGGCTTGAGAGTGATTGATGATCATTCTCGCCCGATTCTCTATTAATAGGGTTACATACACTGTCGAAGAGGGACCATAGGTCCATAGGGGGACAAGGAGGATGTGATGCAATGTTAGAATATTCTTTGGACTACCTTTATAGAATTGACATATTGTATTTTTGTAAATAATAGTAATGTATTCCCTCAAACTAGGGGCAAATCATGCATTTATCGTAAGAAAAGCAAAAAGAAGTGTTCATTTCTTGCCTCCAATAGTGTTATCTTGTTCTGTCTAAACACAAGGTAGTCCCAAAGATTTCGTTGAGCTACTAAGAACCTCGTGATTCCCATCTAATTGGCATGTCCCAATCACTTTTGTCTAATTAGCAAAATAATTTGAATAAATCCCATGACATTATTTTCATAGATGGGTCTAGATGGTGTAGTTGGTTATCACACTAGTCTCACACACTAGAGATATTCGGTTTAAGTCCGGGTTTGGACAAGTAAAGACGTTGTTGTGAAGAACCGTCACTATATGCGGATCGTGAGGTGGAACCGCCAGGGTTCTGGACCAGAAGGACTCGAAGTACGCACTAGCTTTAGCGAGAAAGGAATTAAGATAGATTGAAAGAGAGAGAGATTCAGATAAGATAGAACACTTGACTTTAGATTTGAAGAACAAGATTGATACATCAATTGGATAACGAATTTCTTACTTTTTATTTCTTGATTAATACATTGCTTGGATAACGAAATTTCTTCTTAATATTAATTTTGATATAAAGTACAAAGCTTGCTTGATAAAAATCCCCTTTTGCTTGATTCCTCCACTCTTTTATAGATGCCCCCATGCATATGGTGCATGTGAGTGTGTAAGACATGCAAGGAATGCATGAAATGCATGCTTGCCATGTCATCATCTAAGCTCTCACACATGAGAATTTACATGTAAAGTTATAATGATAAAAATATGATCCTTAAAGAAATGGTTTGGCTTAATGGTAAGCTTGTTGCTTCCTATCTTAGAGGTGTTAAGTTCGAGTTTCGCTTACATCTTTTTCTTTTATGCACAAAATACTATTAGGCTTTTGGACCAAATATCGTTAAGACACCATGCACCGCGATCAACCGACCCCATCAATTTGCATTAGTTCAGTTTGGCCCGGTTTGGTCCGCATCCCGAGGTCGCCAGATGCTGGATGTTGGGTCACCGATTCCGTCGTCGGATGTTGTCACTGTCCATTACCGGATCCGTCACCGGATGCCGGTCACCGGATGCCGGTCACCAGTTGCCACCAGTTTTGGTTGGCAAAAACCTCGCCAAATGTCGAGTCACCGATCGCCGCTAGGTCACCAGCTCCGCCGCCGGTTCCATCGCCGATCGCCATTTGCCAGCTCCGTCCAGTCATTGGTTGCTGACTCCATCCAGTTTCTAGTTCTGTCGTCGACCAGTTTGAGTTTCTTCACCGGCTGGTTTGGGCACTTAGCCACGTCCAACGACTTAGCCACATATGTCCATCTAGACAAAAGTGGCTCAAGTCTAATTATTTCTTATTGCTCTTAAGACATAGATAAAATATGATGGATCTCAATCTGGTTATATAGCTGGAGCCTAAACTCTTTCTATCTATGTGGGATATTTCACAGTTTGATTTTTCTCTTTTTTTTCTTTTGTAAAACTTTATACCCACATAACTTGACACTTATATGTCTGTTTCTTATGTAGTAAAAAGCATTCGAAAGCTCTTGAAGACCTCCATCTTCTCGTACCAAGATATTAAGCTAATCTAAAATAGTAACTTCTCTATTATTGTTTCATGTCTCGTGTGAAGAACCACACTTGATTTTGTACGTTCCATGTAATTTTCACATCGTTGTCGAAAATCTTCACGACAACGTTAATTAGAATTTAGAACGATTATAGTGTTTTGAACTATTCATTTCAAAATTGACATCTTGAATTTTTGCAAATAACAATCACTTTATTCAATGGATTAGCAAAATCATTTCAATACAAATATAAAAATTTATTTATTTCAATGCATCTAGATTGTGTAGTTCGTTATTATGCTAGTCTCCCACACTAGAGGTCTCTAGTTCGATTTTGGGTTTGGACATATACAAATGCTTATTAGAAGGAGATGAAATTTTTGGAATTGAAATAATGTATTTTTGTAACTCAAAACCACTTTAAAATAATGAACCCCTAAATGAGTTGTCTCCCCCTCCTTTTATACACATGTTAAGAAACTCCTTTTACACAATCTATGGCCTCATCCACTAGACCACCTACTTTTATTTATTATTTATATATTTTCCATATTTACATATATACAATTTGTGGTTGCCTTAATCTCGCCCTTTTCGATGTTTTCTTCCTTTGGGCATGCCATATCATGACATCCACCCCCATCAAACCACATATCGTCCAATGCGTGCCAAGAATGGTGGGGTCGAAGGTAGTCAACCTCTGACTTTCTCGCATCTGCATCCTCTTCGTCATCCTTGTGACCTGATCATTGCTCATTTTTATGTTCGTCTTCATGAAGGTCATTGAGATTTGGTTCATCTTCATGTTGTGTCATGAAGATCTTAACTCGTTTGTTCGTTATGGATACCGCTAGCCTTGTGTCGTCGAGTATGGTAAGGTGTTCAATGGCATTGTCATTTGCACTTGTCACCATTTACTCTGAACCATCGTCTTGTAAACTTCCTCATCGAGTTATGTTGATTCTTTAGGAGCAGTCGATGCATCTTGTTGAATCTGTCCTTGGTCCTTACTTGTGTTGCCTTCAGCCTTCCAAGTGCCAACTCCAACTCTTCTAGACTTATCTCAAGATACCTTATCCTTGTTGCTATAAGCTCTTCTTGGCTCACCTCATTCGTTACAATTATAGATGCACAAGACAAGTCTAAAACATAGGGCAATTCTGATTGCATCTCATGCATAGGATAACTCTAAAACATAGGGTAATTCTTATCTCATCCCATGCATAGGATAACTCTAAGACAAAGATTATGCTTGTAAAGAGCAAAAAAAAAGACAAACCATGCATTATCTACAATAATGAGTCACTTGAAATTGTGAAAAGTTTCAAATAATTTGGCCTTTAAGTTCATTCAAATCATAGATAGAATGAATTTGCTTCCCATAATGTAAAGGCAGGAAAGGGAGCACATGTAATCATAGAGAAATTAAGAGTAGGCTCCTTGAGAAATGCCTCTTTGACACTTTGGTGACATTGGTGCTTCTCTATGGTGTGGAAGTATGCGGAGTAAACATCCATAAGTACACTAGGAAAAAGTTTCAAAATGTCCAAACACATTTTCTTACCAAATTTAAGAAACAAACGTCCTACACCCTCCTACTTTCTGAGATGGGATCACTTCCCATTGAGATCATGGTCATGGAAAGGATTATCGAATATATGCTTTAGGTTCAAAAAAGTTCCTCACATTAACTTCCTAGCATCACATGGGAAGCAAGCAAAAATATTCAAAAGACACAAAAACACAAATTTTAATCTTCCAATCGAATGCAAGATATGGAAAAAATGGTTTGGAAGATTGAATGCAATGCATTTGCTTAATAACACAAAATGCGGGGGCTCATGCGTCACACATTATACTACATATGTTGCACCTAACTACAAAACCATATTCTTTGTCGAACAGGGAAACCACACACATCAATACATGTTGGAGCCCATCTCATTTTTTGTCATCCAAACCATTGCTTCCATGACTTAGCTCACACGCAATGGCATTGTGATGTGAGATGGGGTATTGGGGCACAAGGAATGAGAATAATCTATTATCCACACTCTGCTTAAAACAATTTCAAAAGCATGAGTATCATACTTTGATATGATGTTCTACCTTTGATCACATTCAATTATGTTTTTCCCACTTCTTCAACCAAACATAATCCTTACATGAATTTCTCTCACGGTCACAATGTGCAATTTTGATTGCACCATTCATTAGTAACGTTCTTGAACATCGTGAGTATCTACTCACTTTCACATGGATTACATGAAATGCATATATTTTTGGTCTCATAGGTCATATTTGACCTTCAAAGGCTATAATAAAATGTATCTATCTCTTGCATGCAGACACACACACACACACACATAATATATTTGTTCTGTGAGAACTACACTCCTACTTTTTTAAATTTACATGCATGATGCAACTTGCCCTTTGCTCTAAACTTAATGATCATTACGCATCAAATGTGGCATCTCATCCAAATCTCCATCAATGTAACTCTAGTATCCTTGTCTAACAAGGAGTTGGTTCTTCTTATACTCCCAAAATCCAAGGTTGTTTTGGCTCAACTAAGGGGAGGGAGCTACCATTTGCATGTCCATTTTGGTATATTTCCTTTCTTCTCTTGTTAACTTCTTCCACGATCTACAATAACAATAATTCACCATGTTGACATAAATGAGCTAATTCGTCAAAATTAGTTTCGAAAACAATGCACAACCAACATGTAAATCATATAAAAAATGAACCCTCACACTTTGATACCATGTTGTCATGAAAAACAAAAAATTGGATTAAATTGGAAAATAGATCTAGAAGAAAAGAGAACTAAGATGAAAATGAAGTTGTACTATGAACAATATTTACAAGGATGCATTGAAGACGGGTGTTGAACCGGATTGGTTCTTACAAAATATGTCTTCTCTACTTGTTTATCAAGGATCATTAAGTAACACAACATAAATAATTAGGAGAGAGATTGTGTGTGCATGTGTGAGGAATGAGAAAGAGAGTACAAGGAAAGTACGGAATACATTGATACTAAGCAAAGTGGAGGATGATTATATAATGATGAATCTACACAGTGCATGGGGCACAACTGCACGGGTTCTAAACCAATATGTCACGATGGTAGAATAAATGGGGCATGATATATTATTCATTTTATTCAATCTAAAGGGCATCACTATTACAAGATTGCCAATCTAGCCTACCTTTTACGAGAAATTATGTAGATGACTCACCGTGAAGGTAAAGAGAAAAATAATATCAATATGAGCATGCCAAGTATCCATATAAGATCTTTCCAAAAGCTTCAAACTAATACTAAAATAGAAAAATAGGAATAAGAACAAAGTATGTATTTTTCTCATAGAAAAACATATTATTCCCTTTCCAAATACCAAGAAAAGAAAGGCTAATTTGGTCTATAGGACTAGGATAATGTACATCATATAGGTTTTCAATTATTTGAGAAATGGAGATTAAGAAAACATAATGTAAAAATAATGAGAGAGAATCCAAAATTGATCGCATAGATTCATCTTAAATCCCCATTAGATGCCTCATCTTTATTGTACTATTGAGATTGGGGAGTTCCAACTCACGCCTCTATTAGTTACCAATGATGACTCCAATATGCTTGTGAAATCAGTGGTTCATTGTTCAAGTGATCTCAAGTGTATCATAGCCTTTGATTTTCAATTCTCCCCAAAGTGATCCCTGTAGTTAAGTTCACTTGCTTCTTGTGTGCTCTATTAGAGCTTAAGAGGGTTTTGGAGCGTTGAGGGATGGGTTTGATGTTAACTTCAATTTATCTAAAATAACAAAATTATCAACCCATACACGATGTTTGCATCCATCAACGAATCGTAAGTTGTAACAAAGGTCAACGTCTCCTTAATTATAATAACATAATACTATGATGAAAGTTGTTAGTTGGATGATAAATGTTATAGATATTATTGTAGTATCATGTGTGTGACAATGGGTGTGAGAATGATAAACTCTATCTCAATGTTTATGTTCATCTAGGGATCCATCTAAAAACTCCTTAATTCTCGAGAATAATAAAACCATAGAATTCCTAAATAAATTTATTGTACATGGTAATGGAAAATACACTCATACTTGTGGTACGTTATCATGGACAACAAAATGGATGAACATTGACAAGTTAATTGGCTACATCAAAGAATCCTACTAAAGAATAAAAACTAAAGACACTCCTTGAAATCCTATGAATAACAAAGTAAAACAATCCAAGAACAGAAACTATGGGTGAGTGAAATCGAAAACCCTTCATTGGTAGCATGAATAGGCATTACCATAATGACAAGTCCCATTAAGGTTCATAAATATATATATATGTAGAGAGAGAGAGAGAGAGACTATGTAGTGATCACATGTTTTCCGATAGTAAATAGTCCACGATGTTTCTAGGATTCATCAGTAGAGGAAGAAGGTTGGTCAGATTGTTTATGCATATTTCACCACCATTTCTAGGACTTTGTAGAGGGAGCACGTTGGTCGGATGGATGTTATTTCATGACAGGACTACATATATGTACATGACAGTTTTTTCTAAGGAGTGTATAGAGGAAAGAAGGATATGGTAAGCTATTGTGCACTGCACGCATTGTTCCCCGGGAGGGGGAGTCATTGTCTCGGCTTATGCAATCAATTTTTGCTTACAAGTTAAATTCTGGGTGCGTGTTGTTCCCACGGACAACAGATGGTTTGCTCGAGGAAGGGTGGTTGGATCGGACTGGTCCCCGGTCGGGCGCACGTGTTGCTAGGCTGGGGTTCCTTGGGACATGTAAACGATAGATAACAGTTTTGCACGGGGGACGGGGGAGGTGTGTTTTCCGTAACTTGACAGACTCTTGACCGTGACTAACTAATGCTCGACCATGGCTTAACCGGCTCGTGACCATGATGAACTGGTAGTGACTAACCGACTCTTGACCGGATCGGATCGAACAAAAGAAGAAGAGGAAAAAAAGAGCGAGAGAGATAGATTCTATATATACATATATGTATATATATATATATATAGAGAGAGAGAGAGAGAGAGAGAGAGAGAGAATGGAATTCGAAATTGTAACGGCTTAATTCTGTTATTGGGAAGGGATGGAGACTTGACTGACGGCGGGTGGTCTTGACTGACGGCGAGATGACGGCGGACGCCAGCCCCCTTTCTTCTTCTTCTCTCAATTCTGATTTTGGAAAAAAAAGCCCAACACAAACTCAAATCCGTCACAAACAGTCACAATAAAAAACACACCTCTCCTTCTCTCTGTGTCTGCAGCCTGCTTCAAACCCTAACCCTAAAACAGAGAGAACCCTAAACAGTGCACAACTCCATCCCCACTGCTAACCCTCAACAGCCAAGGACTGCAAACCCTAACCCTCATCGTTGACAGGCGAAGGCACCTCCTGTAACCAGCGACGGTCTTCTAACCCTGCTAAATTGTATACAGCGAAGAAACTTCAACCCTGCTAATCGGGAGGAGTACACCGCTCCAACCCTAATTGTAGTTGGTACACCCCTAAACCTAAACAGAGAAGAACTCTCAACTCTAAACAGAGAAGAACTCTCCATTCTAACATTCGATTGAACATTCGAAACCCAACACCAATTCTTCTTCAACAAACTCCACACAGGTTTTGATTGATCCATCCATGGGCAAGAACAGCAGATGACCGGTCTCTGCCTTGCCATAGCACCACCAGATCTCTCGGATTCCCTAATCTAACCTTAACCCTATCCCTAGCTATGGAGGCGAAGATTCCAAATAGCCCTAGGCCTTCTTCTAGCCGCCGTATCACTGCAGGGAAACGGTCCTGTCCTTTCGACCAGTCTTCGAACTGCGCAAAGAAGCTTCTGAGGCGTGAGATTAGTGTTCACGGAAACAGAGCTTTCAACAGTTCGATTGCGCAGGAGAAGTTTCGCAACTTTCAACTACAGGTATTTCCCTTCTCTTTCTCTTTTTCGTCATATCAATAAAAAGAATTGAGAGAAGACATGTGATACCTTTGTTCTCCACATAAATTCTTTACTAGGGGGCGCATTTCTTCAAGTTTTAATCAGAAACATTTAAATTCCCCCAAGGTGGTTCTTACTGTAAATGCCCATATCATGACCTATTTCTGTGAATTCCAATGCTCACAACATGATATAGTATGCAAATGCCTGCAAAATGACTCTTTTAAGAAAATATGATCTTTTTGTATAAATGCCTATATCATATCTTTATATTTATGCCACTGAGACCTTGAACTTGACTGTATTAGTTATGATTACATCATATCATGCCCATGGATATTGGATGAGGGTGACGATTCTGTTTTTATGATGCCGATGAAGCTCTATCTTGCATCATATATATATATATATATAATGTACATATTGTGTGTGTTGTCATTGTCATGATAGGTTCTTGATGAGCTTATATGTGGCAAATGCTTGCATGTTGTGTTGCTGACTATTCGAATGTATTTCTCTGAAATGACTTAATGTTTGGTCACATATAGGAAGAGTTTGATACATATGATCCCAAAGGCAATTGGTTTCTTCAACTTAACTTTTTGAAGAGGAGATCTAAGATTGTGGAGATCGTGGCTGCCAAAGATATTGTATTTGCACTTGCTCAATCTGGAGTTTGTGCAGCATTCAGCAGGGGTAAGCAATCATTGATATATTAACTAAAGAGTATTTTTCTGCATAAACATATCTTTTAACACGTTTTATGATGGAATTTATAGAGTCCAACAAGAAGATCTGCTACCTCAATGTCAGCCCTGATGAAGTGATAAGAAGTCTTTTCTATAACAAAAACAACGAGTCCCTTATAACTGTGTCAGTTTATGCATCGGATAACTTTAGCACATTGAAATGTCGAACAACACCCATCCAGTATGTTGCCCTACAATATGATAGTCTTAGGATTTTAAATGCCATTTTTTTTGCTCATTGGGTTTCTCCACTGTTGTTTCTATAGGTATATTCGCAGGGGTAACCCAGATGCAGGTTTTGCACTATTTGAATCAGAGTCACTGAAATGGCCTGGATTTGTAGAGTTTGATGATGTGAATGGCAAGGTTCTAACATATTCAGCCCAGGATGGGTAAGTATGCATTTGATGTTTTTATGATTGAATCAATGGTAACTCAATTTTTCGATTGCCTAAAACTTGCGAGTCATTACTATGTAGGATCTACAAGGTCTTTGATTTAAAGAATTACACACTATTGTATTCGATTCCTGATGAACATGTTTCTGAAATCAAGATAAGGTAATCTTCCTCTTGAAAGGCTTGCTTGCATTTATGTTTCTCTTCATTTCACTAACTGTTTATGTTTTGTAATTCTCAGTCCGGGAATAATGCTATTGATATATGAGAGAGCCCCTGGTCATGTTCCTCTAAAGATATTGTCGATAGAGGATGGCACAGTATTGAAAGACTTCAGACATTTGCTCCACAGAAACAAGAAAGTGGATTTCATTGAACAATTCAATGAAAAGCTGCTTGTGAAACAAGACAATGAGAACTTGCAGATCCTTGATGTAAGTATTTGGCGAGGTCTTATTTGAAATGATCATTCATATGCATGATGGAGTTGCCTGGTTCTCTTTTTTTAATCATCTTTATGCTTTGCTGGGCCTAGGTAAGAAACTCCCAATTAACAGAAGTGAGCAGAACCGAATTCATGACCCCCTCGGCTTTCATATTTTTGTATGAGAATCAATTATTTCTCACATTCCGCAATCGGACTGTTGTAGTATGGAATTTCCGTGGGGAGCTTGTGACATCCTTTGAGGATCATCTGCTATGGCATCCAGACTGCAATACAAACAACATCTATATTACAAGTGATCAAGATTTGATCATATCATATTGCAAATCTCATCCCCATGAATCTGCTGAGGAGGAAGGAGGTGTGCAATACATTCATTGATTCCAATGTGTTCATGATGCTCAAATAATTCCAAGTCATCATACATTTATTTTTTAATGTGTTTTTTTTTATGGCCATTTTGATTTGGTATATGCAAAAGTGACCCCCATTTTTGAAAAAAAATCGCTCAATTTGATAATTCCCTAAGATGCTCAATGATATTGGTATGGAGAAGAGGCTCCCTTTCATTCTCTTACATAAATTGGGTTTTCTTGCAGTTGGATCAATAAATATTAGCAATATTCTTACTGGTAAATGCTTGGCAAAGATTTGTGCCTCGGATCCGATTGTGAAGGTGAGCCGGAGGGAAAGAGAGAACTCTTCAGTTGTAAGAAGTACGATTCGAGAAGCTTTGGAGGATATCACCGCTTTGTTCTACGATGAAGAGAAGAATGAGATTTACACAGGGAATCGACATGGGAAGGTCCATGTATGGTCAAATTGAGATATATACATATACCTGACTATAACATGGATAACTTTTGGATTGTGCGAAATCACTTTTAACATGCTAACAATCTACTAAGTTTGACAACCTGCTCTAGCCTCAGTTGGTAAAAAGGTTCAGATGGGTGAACCTCTTTATGCTGAATCTTGGTTCATTTTAGGAGTTAACATCACTACTACATAATTTTGAGGTCTCTTGAATTGCTTGGAAACATAATACGTTTGATGTGCTCCTCTGATAGTGCTTCCAGGTGGGAAATTTGTAAAAACATGCCTCTTTTTCTGGCGATGGAATTATTGAAATGATTATGATGATGCGAAGCATCGGGTTCATATCTTTGATACCGATCTTTATCTTAAATTGAAAAATTGTTTCATTTCAGAATTTTGTTGAGAAGCAATTGTAACCATCTCTGGCATTTTCTTGTTGGGTCTTGGATCACTGTTGAGAACTAATTCTTACTAGCCATGGTCTGTTGAGATATCCTTACCAGCAGTGTTTCTTTTGTTCCTGTGTAAGAGTCAATGTTGCTCTTATTGTCTATTTTTTCTTGTCGTCTATCCATCCCCTTCTGAATTCAACCGCCTAAACTGGTGTGATATGATTGCATGTCTCATGCTTTTGAGCGAGTCTTTCATATTGAGCAAAGTGTGTAATTGACAATGTTTTAGAAGTGTTAACATATCTTTATTATGTTCATGATATGTTGCTTTACCTGAAAGCTCCACTTTTGAAATTACACCTTCATCCCTGGTCTCTTGCATGTGTGGTTTGGAAATCTCTAATTGTGGAGAAGACTAGAAATAACAATGAAAAGGGGATATCATGATGTAAAGAGTAGTACCAACAAGCACAAAGTGAAAGGATTTCAGGTATATATATATATGGAATTTGTGACATTGGGTGTCCCCACCAATTTGATCTAATAAAATGTCAGGCTATAAGTCATGTATAAGAGTGTTGACATGATGTTTGGGTATGTATACCCTATCAACTTCTCCTTGATAAATGGCTTTCCAATCTGCACCGAAGGGTTGACAAATAGGAGTAGATGGGGCCTTTATTTGGGATGATTTGGTCTTAACTGAGGCTGATTATGATTTGTTCGATTCAATTTGGTGTTATTGTGGGTGTTAGATGAGATACATAGCATGTTAATATATGCCTTGATTATAAGTCTGTTGGGGGTGCTTCGAGTTTGCTTCAATTGCGGTTTGTTATTTAGCCAAATTGGTTAAGAGTCAGTTTTGAGTTTATTAATCATCTTCCTTTCGATAAAACAATGATAACGAGTTATTTCCATGTATGTCCCAACGTTTTGCTTATTTCCCCCTCAAATGCCCCATTGGCCACCCCTGGAGTCTTGAGCAATTGCGCATATGCATGCTACTTGAGTACAAGCCATGTACATGCCGATTGATTTGTGCACATCCTTTCTCAAGTAATGTTGTTTGTGGTCAATTGTATCGTGCCAATCATCAATCAATCAACTCCATCACTCATTTCTCAATTACACAAGTGATGTAGGATCAGCTCAACCACTTGTTTCTCGATCCCACATGCGATATAGGATAGGCTCTTATCACTTGTTTCATGATCATGCATGCAATGTGCGATCGATAAACTTGTACCACTTGTTTCTTGATTATTTTGCGTGCGATGGGTGATTGATAGATTCTTATAGCATGTTTCTCGATTATAATGGATATAATGTGCGATGGATTGATGTGATCGACTCCTTCTCAATTATAAATGTGTGCGATGCGCGGTTGATCAATGCGATCAACTCCTTCTCAATTATATATATATATATATGTATATATGTCTGTGCAATGTGTGATCGATCAATGCAATCAACTCCTTCTCGGTTATACATGTGTGTGATGCACGATTGCTTGAATGCTATCAACTCCTTCTCAATTATATATCTGTGTGATGCCCAATCGATTGATCGAATGCGATAGACTCTTTCTCGATTATATCTACCT
>NW_028231405.1:0-13275 GCF_043228905.1 Azolla caroliniana | reverse complement strand
AGGAGTGAGAGGGATGCATGTCCTCTCGAAGTCTATCCTTCGCTGCCTGTGTCATCGAAAATTTACCTAAGTGGGCACTGAAAGTGACTTCGAGATAAACATATCATCCAACCACCTCAACTGGGCTATGGGAGATAGTTAGGTGACACTTAGCTCTAGCTTGGGCTGATGTGTGGAAGATAAGGACTTTAGTTTTCCTTAGATTCACTACCAATCCTCGTTGTGCACAAAAGTCATCTAAGGCATTAAGGTGCTTTTGTAGGTCGTGTTCGGATTCAGAGACCAAAACTATGTCATCTGTATAGAGCAAGATACGAATTGCATATCCCCAAGGACTAATTTGTGATCTCATCGATATAGATCCCAAAAAGGGTCGGTGATAGGGGGCAACCTTGTTTTACACCAATAGTGCTAGTGAAACAATTGGATAGGCCACCTGGGCATCGGACACACCCGGACACTTGTTCATATAGTGCGTAGATGGCCCAAACCATGTCATATGGTATCCTCAAGCTTTTAAGCCTATCAAACAACCACTCTCTAGGGACAATATCAAAGGCTTTGCAGAAGTCCACAAAACAACAATATAATTTCTTCTTGCAAGCCTTAGTTTGGTCAATTAAACATCTAAGCGTGACGATATAATCAATAGTGGAGAAAGCTCCTTTAAAGCCAGCTTGTTCAGGTGCACGAAGATTTAGAGTCTCCATATAATCGCTAAGTTCTGCTTTGATTACTGCACCATATAATTTAGCAAGGGTATGACCTATCATAATACCATAATGTATTTGGGTCCATGGGGTCCCCCCCTTTATGTATGGGGAGCACTGTGTTCATAGTCCATTGTGGTGGAAAACCCTCCATGAGGGCACGATTGAAGATTAGAGTTAACAATGGAGCTAGGCACTCTCTCGCATATATAATGTGTTCTGCTCGCAATCTTGTGTGGTCCATGGACTTCCTATGTTGTAATTTCTTTATGACCTTCGCAACCCTAGAGGTCGTGAAAAGTGTCCCCGTGGTAGGTCGGGGTGTACAAGGCATTGGATTGGGTGGCTGGTTTGGGATTTGGTAAAGTCTCTCTGTATGTGTGCCAGGTCTCGGGATCTTCGATGGGTGTTTGTGGTCTTGGCTCCTGTAGTCTCTTCCATGCGGTGGCCCAATCACTACTCATGAGCATATGGTAGAGTTCCCAATATTGGGATGCCTCCCATGCTCGTCTCTTACAACGTGTCATCTTGCGCATTTCTTTGTGAGCTTGTATTGAGGTAATATTACCACTGAGTTGCGATACTATAAGTTGTCTATGTAAGTCCCTACCATTTATTTTGTGGCATAGTTCTTGATCTACCTTGATTTGAGTGTTTTGTATATGGGAAACTGCTAACTGCTGCGGAGTTAAGGATGTGTGTGAGTTTTGTAGGTAGGGCGGGAGGGATCAAGGGAGGAGAGACGGGCCTGAACATGTCGAGAGTAGCAATGGGCCCGGTTCGGTTTTGGTTCGGCTAGATTTCTTTGCCTTGAAACCAAACCAAACCAAACCATTTATTAATAATAAAAACCAAACCAAATTGTTTTAAAATTTATGAAGCCATTTACACCAAACTGTTTAAAGAATATGAGAAACCAAACCGTTTACGAAAAATTTAAAACCAAACCAAACCATTTTTTTATTGATATTAATCATCATACTTATTATAAATTTGTGTGAGAAAATTATCATAAATTTATTTATCATAGTCATCATAAATTTTGTCATCATACTTATCATAAAATTGGTCATCATACTAATCATAAATTTGATCATTATACTTATCATAAATTTGATCATCATAAATGAAAAGGATACTCTACATATAATACATATAAAATTTAATAAGTTTAAAATTAAAAGTTAAAAGTTAGAGCCTATAGATAATATTTTTGAGTATTTTTTAACCTATAAACCTTTAAACCGAACCACATAAACAAAAACCGATAGGTCAATAAACTGATAAACCGATTAATTCAAAACCAAACCAAAACCGATTAGTAACATTTGAAACCAAACCAAACCATTTATTTATCTTTGAACCTATAAACCGTGGCTTTAGTTCAGTTCGATTTGAGCCGAAACCGGGCCCATTGCTAGTCGAGAGTAGATGTCAGAGAGCTCATCTGTGAAATGTATTGTGGTGTGATGGCGTGGTTAACTAGAGTTGGTGACGTTAGAGATATCGCATTTTACTCGAAGTATAAGAAACTATGGTCTGCGCCAATAGGGCATGGGGCCACCCGGAAGGAGTTAATCATGTGGGTAGGTTCAGGGCGTCCTATTAGATAATCAATTGTGCTTTCCCCTTCAAAGCTCTTTTGAACCTGGCCACTTGGCTAAACCATTATATATGACCATCTGGTGCCAACTTCCAAGCTCGAGCAGATGATGGCTAAAGCTCGTGGCGTCTGCACCTTGATCCTTTAATCTACGTGTGGTGCCTATATCTAAAGGGTCGACATTTACCATTTCTAGGTTTTTATTCATCTGAAATATTGTGCATTGTCAGGATTGGGTTCTCGCATTGAAGTCTCCTACAAGGAATACTTCTCCTTGGGAAGAATATTGGATTATGTCATCCAATAGAGGCTCATATGGGGAAGGCCCATGTGGCATTCTTTCATCAACTAATCTCGCCAAGCCAACAATATTACAACGAGATCCTTTTGGGGGAAAGTAACAAATGACGATAAATATTGCCTGGTCCTTGCTTGTGGAAACTTTTACCCACATAAAACGAGCTTCTAGGTCTATCCTCAATATTTCTATCCTATTATGTAGCTGTCTCCAAAACAATATCGCAACACCTCCAAATCCCCTGGTAGTGTGTCGACGTGAGGTTTGTCTAAAAGCGAACTCCCAATGAAATCCTTCAACTCGTGGGAGTCCCCTATTTGGGTTTTGGTGTGTTTCTACCAATAAAAGTATATTTGATACCTTTAATATCTCCTCTAGGCGACCAAGGTGTGTCTAGAGTGCGTCGTTACAATTCCACAAGGTCATCCTAAGTGTATTTTTTGTCACATGGGCCACACACCGTCAATTAGTAGTGCGATCATTTATGATCACTCGCCCGTCTTGATAAAAGGCACAATGCCTTTCTTTACGAGCTTGCATAACTCATGGCATACAACTCTTGCAATGCTCAATTTGCATCTTAGTGAAGTCTTCATCGAGATAGATAAGGTCCCCACCCAATCCTCGAAGAATTGGTCTCTTCTTAAAGAAAGTGATTCTAGAGTCTAAGTCTTTAAATTGAAGGACTAAGGCTCTCTTCCTAGTTGTGTCATGTCTGGCCCTCCAAGCTTTGGTGATAGGAAAGGTCTCTGTGTTTATGCATCCTCATCTGGGGATGCACCTTCCTTGAGTTCAGGGACACATACATTTAAGTGTCGGGCCTGGCGCATTTTCTCTTCTTCAAGGGTGGTATCAACAATATTTTCATCTTTTATTTCTTTTTTAATGTTTCTTTTAACCAAGTCTACCCAACCCGTGTTATTTTTAACTTCCTCTTTAACTTTTTTAATCTCGTGCTTTATATCTTCTATGGAGGATATTTCATCGTCCTCTCAAGATACCTTGATGTCATTAATTAGTTTTTTAAGGTTGGTGTTTTCCACTTTAAGTTTTTCTATTTCGGCCTTGAGGGCATCTTTTTCCTCTCTATCTTTTTTCTTGTGGGTTTCGGCGTCTTTCGCCCATTTTTTCATATCCAACTCTATTTTTGTTAAACGGTTAAACATATCTAAAAAGTCTTCTTTACTTATAGCCTCGTCATGTATATCCTTATGTTCCTTAGCTCGTTTAGACGTAATTGTGGTGTCAACAAGAAAAAGATAAAATAAATAGGTGTGAGACTTAGCCGAGTTTGTGTGTATGTCACAATCACATCGGCATTTCGTTGGTCCGTATGAAGCACACTACGAGCACTCCGAAAGATCCCACCAATGGAGGCTGACACTTGAAGTGAAACCCACACACCTCAAAGATCCAATGATGCGCACTGAATGTTTCACAAGAACGAAAGTTGTTATGGAGATCTCTAAACCCGGTGCTTGATAACAGTACACCGGGTTTATTAATGAGAGATTTTAATGTTTGTTGTGAGACAGATCAATCAACATCTATCCACTCTATTATGGATGGACCACAAGCTCAAGAATGGGACACACAGTTGAGAATCTGACTATTAAAAATATGATTCGTTGAATAATCCACTAGTCTAGAGTTCCACGACTGGTGGTGATCATGTTCGTGGTGCAAATCACAAGGATGGAAGCATCCGGGAAGTTGTCATTAGCCATAGTGCCAAGCCAGCTCTACTTGCTAGATGTAGTAGACCACTATGTGCTAAGTGCCAATCATGTGGGAAATCGCAAACATAAACTCTTGGATTATGAGCACATAGTGAACCAACTTGTCCATGAGTATTGTCTTGACTGGGAGGTATAGGGAGTGGAACAGGACCTTTTGATCTATCATCTAGTGACAAGTTGGTCATGTTATAGTTCATGCCAAATAATGGTTCATAGGCCTTGGTTGAATAGTTCTTTTTTGCTTGTGACAGTCACCAACTAGCTGATACAATTTCATATCTTAAAACTGTATGAGCATGTTGTTGATGACGATGTCTAAGGCATCAACAAACAAATGAAACTCCTGATTCCAAATCAAAGATTGTACGATCAAGGCCTGACATACAAGAATTTTGAGGGCTCAAAAAGTGTGGTTCTTTATGTTGATCCATGTAAACAGGGTGACTTAAACTGTAGCACATATAGTTCTGTTATAGTCATATATAGTTCTGTTATAGTCATAAATAGTCATAACAAAACTATATATGCTACATACTAGGAAAGGTAGATACATGACGATATTCAACTATAGCATGATCATATATGGTACGTACTTTGTTTATAGGTCGGTGTAAGATTGTTTCATATCAGTCATTTTGGATTTCAATTCGCAGTATCGGTTTGCATAAGATTTTTTCTAAAATAACAGGGCAATATCCTCAGTCAAATTTCAGCCTTAGCATGATGCATTGTGTGATAAGACTGATAATGCTGCCTAAACATAGAAGACATAATCCTTCAAAGACCCAATCAAATTTATGATGAGCAAACAGTCCCATGTTTCGACACATAAGTCCCATCAATAATAACTAGAATTCCATCCTAAGATCATTCACTGCAGGAATGGTTGGGACAAGCAACAAAAGAAGTATTTGTCGTCAGAGCCATGCCATGTGTAATTAATTCAGAAGTAAAACAATGAAGAAAATTTAGAGTTCAAATGTTAGGGAGACAATTGAGTGTTTCTTGGTGGGTTGTGGAGGTGTATTTGAATTAAGGGGAGGAAGAAGAAACAAGGAACCATGGATTTGAGCTAGTTCTGCTCAAAGTTGTGGGGGAGTAGAAAACAGGAAAAGAAAAGAAAAAAACAGCAAAACAACAAATAACTCCAAGTTTTGAGGGCTTACTTGGATTCGGAGACCCGATTGCGATGCGAGATCTAGGTATCTATCTTCCTCTTTCTTCTCTTGTTTCTGTGTATCTGTAGATGAGATGCCTTTGAAAAAACAGCAAGAGAGAGAGAGAATTCTCTGTGTCAAGTCATACCTCTCTGTCTCTCTATAACATCATCAAGATTTCAACACCATTATCTTCCTCTTTCCTTCTCTTGTTTCTGTGTCTCTTTGTGTCTGTTACCTGTAGATGATGAGATGAGAATGCCTTTGGGAAAAAAACAACAAGAGAAAGAGAGAGAGAGATAAGTCTCTGTATCAGTCATACCTCTCTCTGTCTCTCTGTAACATCATCATCATCATCATCACCACCATTATCATCTTCTTTCCTTCTGTTGTGTTTGTTATCTGTAGATGCCATTGAAAAAACAGCAAGAGAGAGAGAGAGAGAGAGAGAGATCTGTGTGTCAGTCATACCTCCCTGTAAGATCATCAAGATTTCAACACCATCATCATCATCAGCTTCTTCTTCTGGACCCCATCGATCCAATCCATCCAAATCCATCCCTAGGTTCAAATCCTTGTTTGGAGCAAATGCAGAATATGCAGAAGTAAACAGCTCATGTATCATGTATCAAACCGAACAGACAAACAAAAACCCTCGTTACTTACTTATATCATGAAATGTGCCACTAACAATCGGCAACGGTTCGGAACCGAACCGAACCGTGGATAACGGTTTAAACGGCTCATCTCGGGTTTTTTTTAAACGGTTCGGTTCGTTTCGGTTTTAACAATTAGAAATCGCAGTTTATGCTATAGAATAGAGTGATTAAGTAAGATCAAAGAGTGATTAGATATTAATCAAGATCACAATACAATATGTAGATAGAGCTCATAGGCTATGCTCATCTCCATATCTTCAAAATGATTGAGATACATAAGTTTTATGACTCACAAGATGATGAGATGCATGCATGCATACTATTTACATCATGAAGTCTTCTTAACTAGAGTTTAAAACTAAGATAAGTATAACATGAGTTCATAACAGTTTAACAGTTTTTTATTATTTTTAAACAATCTTTTCATTTTCATGCCTTATTTTCACATTAGAAAAATCTTTAAATTTAAAAATAAAATAATAAACCGAAACCAAACCACAAAATCACGGTTTTATTGGTTTAATAGCGTAACGATTTGAAAAAAAATTTAATGGATCGGTTTAACGGTTTCGTGGTTCGGATCAGTTCAGTTCAGGTTTTCAAACTTTTAAACGGTTTGGTTTGGACCCTCTCAAACTAAACCAAACCGTTGCCGATTGTTATGTACCACCAACAAGCATGTACTCTATTTTGTGTGTGTGTGTGTGGTGGTGGTGGAGTGTGTTTTGTCCGGACATAACACGAAGGGCGAGACTGAAATGGGTTGTGTTTTGTCCGGACAAAAACGCAAGGTGAGCCTGAAATGGTCTCCCTTTCCTTCCCTCTGCCGAGCTTATTATACATATAATCAATCCTAATGGGGTGGGGTCAGTTTTATCCGGACAAAACTCGGGGGGGGGGGGGGGGTTTGTCCGGACAAAAAATACCAGGGTGAGTCTGAAATGGGCTGTGTTTTGTCCGGACAAAACGCAGAGAGTGAGTCTGAAATGGCCTCCCTTCCTCCTCCTCCTGCCCTGCCCTGTTCTGTTTTCTGTTCTGCTCTATAATCCTAAACCCTAATCTAATCTAATCATCAAGGAAGGCCTAGGGTTTTAGCCTCCTGGAGAGTATTTAGTAGGGTTTCTGCCCCCTGTGTCTGTCCTTTTAGGGTTTTAGCCTCCTGGAGAGTATTTAGTAGGGTTTCTGCCCCCTGTGTCTGTCCTTTTAGGGTTTTAGCCTCCTGGAGAGTATTTAGGGTTTCTGCCCCCTGTGTCTGTCCTTTTAGGGTTTTAGCCTCCTGGAGAGTATTTAGGGTTTCTGCCCCCTGTGTCTGTCCTTTTAGGGTTTTAGCCTCCTGGAGAGTATTTAGGGTTTCTGCCCCCTGTGTCTGTCCTTTTAGGGTTTTAGCCTCCTGGAGAGTATTTAGGGTTTCTGCCCCCTGTGTCTGTCCTTTTAGGGTTTTAGCCTCCTGGAGAGTATTAGGGTTTCTGCCCCCTGTGTCTGTCCTTTTAGGGTTTTAGCCTCCTGGAGAGTATTAGGGTTTCTGCCCCCTGTGTCTGTCCTTTTAGGGTTTCCGTTTACGTCTCTGTCTCTGCCGTCCACTGGGATTTTCCTCCTCCTGCACAGAGAAAGAAAGAAAGAAGGATAGCCTCTCTCTGTTTATCTGACTCTTGCCCTTTTCTCCTCGCATATCTCCATTACCTATGCGTACCGTCCTCTTCTCGGCCATGGCTTCTGCCTGTCTCTCCTCTCTCACCGCTTCTTCTGCTGCCCGCATCAAGCTCTTCTCCATCACTAAACAGCTCCATCTTCTGCGGACCCTATCTGTATCTACCTCGACCGTATATTCTCCTCCTTCATCCTTTCCTTTGTCCCTTTGTTCATCATCTTCTTCCGCAAGGGTCCCATCGCCCATCGCCGTCCCATTGCTCCGGAAATATTGTGTTTCTCCTCAGCTTCAAGCTACTAGCAGCGAAGTCTCTGATGTATCTGTTGATGGATCGTCTCAGAACGATCAGGTTTCGTCTCCTGAAAGAGACCCTGACGATATGAAGCTCTACGTCGGGAACTTACCGAATAGTTGCACAGACGAGACTCTGAAAGCAGAGTTTAGTAAGGCTGGGCGGGTCGATGAGGTCGAGGTAAGCTATGGTTTTTTCTATTTTGATTGGATGGTTCTCTCTTTCCTTTAGAATTAACAGATTTGTGTACAAATCCTTGTCTTCCTAAGACACTACCACACTTTCCTTTCATTTCTCAAATTCCTTCTTCTCTGGTAAAGATGGATTCATTGAAGCTTCTGCACACACTTCTCGTGAAGGTTCTCTTGTTCTTTGCTGAATCCGGAAGAGAGAACATCAAAGCTTCTTGTCATCCAGTTACTTGAAACAAGAGGATTTCAAGTAATCGAGTATTTCCTAGGGATTGCTTTTGCCTCCTGTAAATTTTTCTTTACTCATTGGCAGAAGATTAGATTAGATTCGTGGATTAGCTATAGATGAATTCAAATACTTTTCTTTCCCTATTTTGGGGCCACATGCATTTTTCTTCACAGCATTTCGTGTTTCTTTATTATAGAAAGGTTATCAAACCTCATGTAGACGAGGTGTAGTTGATTTTACTTTCTTTGAAAATAATTTCTGTAAGCAAGTTTTAGCTTGGTCACATGCAAATTTCTCCACCTTCTGTGCTTTAAGTTGGAATGATTTTGCTGCTTCCTCTTTTATGTAGTCCTAGAGAATGTTAATGGGTTGATATTCTCTTAGAATGGAAGTATATGGAGAAAATTCAGATTATAATCCTGATAATGTTTGATCTTTCATCTTCATGAATATATTAATCATCTTCCAAATCAGTTTATACAGCTGATTCATGTTCCATTGTACAGGTTTTGCGTGAGCGAAGGACAGGTAAAAGTTGTGGCTTTGGCTTCGTGACTATGGGTACTGTTGAGGAAGCTGAGGCTGCCATTCAGATGTTCGAAGGCAAAGGCGGAGTCTTTCCTGTAATAGATGAAAATGTAAGTATATCATTCATCTTGGATTTGAGTTATCACTTTTAATTCATGAAATGACTTGGTGTATGCTACTTAATTGGAACGAGTAAATGAGCTATATTATGTATTACTTAAGTTGAAAGATTTATCAAGTTAAATTATAAGAATACTTTAGCTTATCTTTTACAACTTAATGTGAATGAGTTATTTTGTTAAATTATTAGACTAGTTGGACTTGAATGTATGTAATGCAGTTCGGATGGAGCTATTGAGCTCAATTATGAGATTCTTGGAACTCATTATATGTAACTTGATTTGAATGAGTTACTGTGGTCAATCTGTAGATTATACTTTTTGCAGGATCATGATGGGAGGCCCTTGAAAGTTATATTTGCGATGCGACCAATGAACGCAGGTCCCCCACCACCACAATTTGACGACAACGCGAACAAGTTGTTCGTAGGAAATCTTGCGTGGGGTGTTGATCAATCTGTTTTGGAACAAGCATTTGGGAAGTATGGTAAAGTCGTAGAGTGCAAAGTTGTAACTGATAGAGAAACTGGGCGGTCACGTGGCTTTGGTTTCGTTACTATGTCTACAGAAGCTGAAGCCAATGAAGCATTGACGAGAATGAATGGCGCAGTATGTGTTTTGTTTTCTTATTTCTTTTTATATTTATGGCAATACATCAAAATACCCCCCCAAACTTGTTTGTTATCTACTAGAATACTGCTAAGGTTTCTGGAAATGGTTTCAAGAAATTACCAGAATACTGCTCTAAGTACTCAGTTTTGTGCTACATAGGGGCATTTGGAGAAATAAAGAAAAATTGAACTGAACTTTGGAATATTTCCTCATCTACTGTAGGGCCAAACACCCGAAATACACTTTGTAGCTGCAAAACATTAACATAATATGTCGATGTTTGCAATAATTACCAGAGTACCTGTGTAGTATGAAATATACTGCTACAAAGGTATTCTGATAACTATTAAAAATTCGGGAAGTACCTCAAATTACTTGAATAACCAAATATTAAATACTGTACCATGAAGGCATATTCTGATAATTATTGGAAACCTAGGGATATTCTGGTAAATTCTCAACAAGCTCCTGGTGTTTTGCTTTTCCTCTTATGCAGCAGAGCTAACACTTGAATAATGTTTTAACTATTCTATGCAATCCATTATTTATATGGAGTGATATGTTTATATGCCTTATACATGTGTGTGCAGAATGTTCAAGGCAGAAATTTACGGGTGAACATGGCAGGAGATAGGCCTCCTCCCAGAGCTGGATTTTGAAGATACAAACATGTATGTTCAGGAAACCCTTTATACTATATGTGGAAACATTAGTTTTGTGTGCCCTGGAATGAATAGTTTGAAGATTATCATCACTATATTGAGTGCCTTACTTAAGCCAATTGATGAAGACAACAAAACAAAAGGCTTGTTGCAAGGTTGAGGCTAGTTTTGGATTGTTTGGTAATACTGAAACAATGGTATCATGGTGGCAGATGAGCGTAATATGTCTGTCTGTTTTTGTTGGGGTTACTAGCTGAATCTGTTATATATTAATGTATTTGTGTTACTAAAAATCCTGAAAGTGTATGATGCCTTTAATGTGACACATATTGAGTACTTTGTTTATTGACTGTTTATTTTAAGGTAATGATGTCGAGTTATATACCCGAGAATTTGCAAATGTTTCTAATGTCAAAATCTCTCTTTCCTTCCTAATTCATTACTATTGCAGCCAACAAACATTCAGTAATGTTCGGTGCTGGCTCATATCTGGCGTCACCTGAATTCGTAAATGGCAGTGAGCTTGGGCTTGTATTTTTGACTCATGTTTTGGCCACCACAGTATCTCATTCACTCTGAGCTTACTATAATATATCTTTGTCTTCATAAGACAAATACATCACATTATTGTAGTATGTACTTGTTTTACATATCTTTGTCTACATAAGACAAATACATCAATCACATTATTGTAGTATGTACTTGTCTTATTCTTTAACTTTGATATGGGAGACATCAGAATCTCTTAGAAATATAACCATAACAAACTCCTAAACGTGATGAATGATAATGATGATTGATATAGAAATTTTGTCTTCAAACCCAAGAAGTGTTTGTGATTTGGTCTTGTATTATTATGTGCTGTACTAAATAAAATAGCTGTTTCCCTTCTGAAGAACTTGAAAGGTTTCTCTTTATCCAAAGATTCAAAACTTAGGAGGAAGTGTTTGTGATATAATCTACTGCTCAGTAATGGCCAATGCCATCAGTGTTCCAAGACCCAAATCATTGAAAATGTTAATTGTGTGAATGAGAAGAAATGTCATTCATGATGGAAGGTATTAAACTGGAAATGGTACTAGTTCATTGATTCTAAATTCTAGATAATAAATGGCCAATGCCATCAGTGGTCAAAGACCCAATTCATTAAAAATGTTAGTTGCTTGAATGAGAAGAAATGCCATTCGTGAGGAAAGGAATTAAACTTGAAATGCAACTGGGTGTTGAGAGTGGGCAAATACACTGGGAACATTCTGATCATCTGGTTAATAAGATATATTTGGTGGGTGAATGGTAGTATGTGGTCTTTCTCCTATGTGGATTATTTACATAAGGTAATTTGCACATCTGATGGTGATGTTGTAAGGATATCAACAGGACTGGATGTCCTTGTGAGACATATGATCGTGCATCATCTACCTCATAGCCATCCCAATTCATGGAGAGCTTATAACTATATTGGAAATGGTATGAATAGCTGATGATGAACTTGTTTGTCATATAATATGTATTGAGACTAACATTGTCTTCACCACGAGATAATGACAGAGCGTAAATTGAATCTGATGATCGGATGTAATTTTAAATCAGAAAACTGAGATAGTATAACTGGAATAAAATGCATGTGGAATGGGTTTGTCTATCAATACCTTGAGCTAGTCAACGTTGACATGTGATATGATTTGAAACTTGAACGAATAAACCTAAGAAATAATGTAATGCCTCCAAGTGCCTCAAACTCAATTTTGCAAATCCATAAGTGGGTACTAAATCTTTAATCTTATCAAAGGAATAGAACAAAAGTTCACTTAGTGTTTTGATCCACCATTGGAAAACCCTTAACCCAATAACTTGATCGATGGACCCATATGATACCCCAAAGTCTCTTTTGTGTTTGCAAGCTTGCAGACATGAGATAGCATCAAATTTTGATCAATCTCTTATCTGAGAACTGTAAAATACTAAAACATGACTCTAAACCCAAAATCTAATGAATGGATCACAACCCAAGGGATCCAATCAATGGATAATGTAGACCCAAGAATCCAATCAATTAGCCAAAATCTAGATTTGCTAAACACTAAAGTAGTATTCCCAATCAACTGGATTATGAACCCAAATATGGAACTACAGAACCCTAAAGGTAGTAAAAACCCTGATCTGATCAAATGAATTCCACCCCCTGAACATAGAACACACACACACACACACATACATATTTGTAAGACCCAATTTACGAACTGAAACCCCCTCACAAACAAACGCAGTAGTACACAAATATAACATTAGAACACTGATGAAATGTACCTAGACGATCCGGAATACTTATGATTATGAACTTAAAACTAAGAGACAGGGGGCCAAACTTGGATCAATGGGAGCTTGCCCCCCCCCCCCCCCCTCCCTGCCCACAAGAATCCAAAACCCTAAACCCCTTCCAACTCCACATTGTGTGCTTAGAAACCACAGACAGAAACAGAGTAGAGAGAGATTAGAGAGAGAGATTAGAGAGAGAGAGAGAGAGATACACTAGTGAATTACTCTCTCTCTCTCTCTCTCTCTCTCTTCCTCTCTGTGTCAAACCATGCCTGTGCTTGGAGCTTCTCTCTGCCGCCGTTCCCTCTGCTCTTCTTCATCTTCCTCCTTCTTCATCTTCCGTCAGAGGAGCCCTACACCTAATCCATTCCACAGAGAAACTATCAGTCCTACTACTTCTTCTTCTTCTTCCTCCTCCTCGTCTTTTTCTGTAAGGAGTTTCTACTCCCAACCAAATGGTTCCACCAAGAGACCCCTTTGTTTAGGATTTTCACAACGATTTTCAGCTGGGG
>NW_028231404.1:0-13280 GCF_043228905.1 Azolla caroliniana | reverse complement strand
GCATCTATAATAAACATCTTCTGAGTAAGGAGGGACCATTTTATACGCAAGGATGGACGAGAACGGGCAATGGACGTGTTCCGGTCGATAAGATGTGCCGAAGGTGGAGGGGCATCGACAAGTGAACATCTTTATATCGATAAGGAAGCATTTTATACGCTAGAGGGAGTGGCGGGGCGATTGGTAATTATTACTCTGTTTTTCCATAGAATGGAGGCATCCCAACCAATTTCCATGCCTATGCATATGCACATGTATATGAAAATGTATATGTATATATATATATATGTATATGTATATATATATGTATATGTATATATATATGTATCTGTATCTGTATCTGTATATGTATATGTATATATACATGAATGTCTGTAAGAAATTAGAATGTATATACATGCTACGTATATCAAAGACTACATAATCTTCCTGTCTATTTTCCATATCTAAGCTTATATAGCCATAGGTTCCGTGTGCAAGAGAGAGGGTGTTTGATTCATACCTGTGTTATAATAGTAGCAGCAAGAAGAGGAGGCTGAGGTAGAATAGTGGAGTGGAGTATGGAGGTGTCATTCCTGAAGAAAATAGAACGTTAGGAAGAGGGATGAAGTTAAGAAAATACAATGCCCTTCCTTTTTGTTCGACAATGGCTACTAAAAATCCTAAGGGTTTAATTTTTAAAATTGAAACTTTTGAAAGTCATAACTTAAGAGACTAGATTGAAAATTTACGGGTATGTTTGAACCTTTAAACCCATAAACCAAACCACATTAACCGAAACCCATAAACCGCCAAATTCAAAACCGAACTAACACTTTTTAAACCAAACCAAACTATCTAATTATATTTGAACCGATAAATCGTTAAGCCACCGTTTATTAGTTCGATTCGGTTTGAGTCGAAACTGTGCCCATTGCTAATAACATATGTCTTTTACTTTGCTTGGATTTGGAGTAGTAGCGTAAAGTGATTGGGCAAAGAATGCTTGAAGAACATCATCATACTTGTCATCATTTTGATTTTCTCCATTATGATATCCACCTCCTGTGTCTTCATCATTATCCATTCTTCTTCAATAAGATGGGCTTGTACATGCCTCCAAGTTTGGTAAATCCAAAAATTTGACTTGAACGACAATCTTTCGTTGCATGATTAGTGTGTTTACCGATTTTACAATAAGAATTGGTAAACTACATTCCTCTTGGTTTAGTGTTTAGAGCTTTCCTTATCCATGGCTTTGAGCTTTCTCCTCTTGGGTTGAACCTATTGTTTTTTAATGCTACCATTGCAATGTTTGAAGTTGAATTGGGAGTTCTTTGTGAATACATGGTTTCTTCCTGTCTAATATTCGCAAGAAGATCAATTAGCAGAGTTTTGAGTGGTTCTAAGTGTTGATCACAAGGGAGGAATAACACCAAGAAAGAAAATCTTTTGTCATTTACTATGAATTTCCAATCCAGAAGTTAATGCATGAGAAATTCACCAACTGGTTGTTCATCCATCATTTTGTAGTTAACGAGTGCTTGAAGTGTATGGGCTTGTTGGGCATCGTTTTGGGGTGTGTAGATCTGTCCACATTTCTTGGTTTGTCTCAAATTCCCCCAATGTTTTGCTAGTGCCATCACTTACATGTATAAATATTTCCATTCTTCCACATAGGTTCTTTAATACACATTCATCACGATCTTCTTCTTTTTTGAGTTTTGTTGATGATCGTGAATTTGTATCCCATAGTTTATTATACTTAAAGAGCAATTCTAACCTTGCCTTCCATATTCGATAAATTTTGTCTAACAATTTCTCAATCGTAATTTTTTGTGTCTTGGATGACGACATGGATTGTGCCATATATTGCAGAGGGCTGTCCGGATCAGTGCTTGGCGAAACACAAACTTGGACTTTCATTATTTGTCAAATTTTTACACTGAGTATTATCATTTTAGTAGGGGCATAAAGTGTTGAAGTATAATAAGGTTAGAGGTTATTGACTTTGATACCATGTAGGAAAAGAAAAAGAGAGGGAGAGAACAAAAAGTTTTATTATGATGAATGTGTTGGCCCGTAACTATTAGTCTATTACAAAGATCATCCAGGCTTTCCTTTAACAATCGGCAACGGTTCGGTTCGGTTTGAGAGTGTCCAAATCGAACCGGTTTGGAACCGAACCGGTTTGGAACCGAACCATTAATTTTTTTTTTACCTGAAGCAAACCGAACTGAACTGGTAATTTTTTTTCAAACCGTTAAACCATTAACCATAAAAACCGCGGTTTCCTGGTTCAGTTCGGTTTGAGAGTGTCCAAACCTAACCGGTTTGGAACCGAACCATTAATTTTTTTTTACCTAAAGCAAACCGAACTGAACTGGTAATTTTTTTTCAAACCGTTAAACCATTAACCATAAAAACCGCGATTTCCTAGTTCGGTTTTGGTTTTTAACATAGGTCAAAATTTTAATTTTTAATTTTTAATTTTTTAAAATTTATAATATTTCATTATTTAAAAATTTTAAGATGTTCCTAAAATGTGAGAATAAGGCCTAAAAATAAAAAGATTGTTTAAAAACAAATTTTCAAATGTTTATTTAAATTTTTTAAAAACAAGTAAAAAATAAAAAACCGTTTAAACCGCGGTTTCTAGTTGTTAAAGCCGAACCTAACCAAACCGTTGAAACCGTTAAGCCGCATTTTTTGCGGTTCGGTTCAGTTCAAACTGTTGCCGATTGTTACTTTCCTTCTTACGAAGGAAACTATCTCCATAAGAAACTAACTGTGGAAAATAATTATAATTATAATAAAAAATTTATAAATAAATAGTTATTAGTCTTAGGAATATGGTTTCCTTCCTGAGAAGGAAACCGTAACTGTATGGTGGTGGTCTTATAAAACCACCACCAACCAATGATCTAATAGTTAGGGCGTAATAATATAACTGTTTTTCTTCTCTCTCTCTCTCTTTTCTTTCTATCTCTCTTTCTCTTCTTTTTCCTACATGGTATCAGAGCCAAACGACCTAATAGCCTTATAGTCTATGCCTTTCTTAAATCACAAAACACATGCCCTTATCATAATTTAACTTTCATGCCCATACAAAATTAATCATATTCATAATGCCTAAGATCGTCAAGTAACGAAAGACAATTTTGTGTTTGTCGTCCGCTGATCCGGACAATCCTCTGCAATAATGGCACAATCTATGTCGCCGTTGCAACTCAACATGCGAAAATTCACGATCAAGAAATTATCAGACACAAATTATGGAATTTGGAAGGCAAGATTAGAAATAGTTTTAAAATATAATAAAGTATGGGACATAATTTAAGGATCGTCGACAAAACCTGAAAAAGGCGAAGAACTTGAAGAGTATGAGGAAAAAGACCTATGCGCAAGAATGGAAATTCTAATGCACGTAAGTGATGGCACCAGAGAAACATTGCGAAAAATGGAGACGGCTCATGAAATGTGGAACAACTTACAAATGATCTACGAGCCGAAAAACGCGGCCCAACAAGCGAATACACTTCAAGCGCTTGTTAATTACAAAATAAATGATGAACAACCAGTTGGTGAATTTCTATTAATATGGTAAAAGAAATTAGATGATGTGTTAACTTTGGGATTAGAAATCCATGATAAATTACAAAAGATTCTCCTTCTTGGCACTCTTCCTCACTCGTGGTTAACAATCGACAACGGTTCGGTTTGAACCGAACCGAACCGCAAAACCGCGGTTTAACGGCTTAACGGTTTCATCGGTTCGATTCGGTTCGGTTCAGGTTTAGGTTTTTTTTAACGGTTCGGTTCGGTTTCGGTTTGGTTTCAGCAGTCAAAAACTGCGGTTTAAACGGTTTTTAATTTTTTTTTAAAAAAAATTAAAAATTTGAAAAAAATTCTAAAAAATTTTAAAAATTGTTTTTAAACAATCTTTTCATTTTTACTCTTATTCTCACATTTTAGGAACATCTTAAAAATTCTAAAAATTCTAAATAATGAAATATTATAAATTTAAAAATAAAATAAAATAAATTTGACCTATGTTGAAAACCGAAACCGAACCACGAAACCGCGGTTTTTACGGTTTAATGGTTTAACGGTTTGAAAAATGTTTAATGGTTTGGTTTAAAGGTTTCGCGGTTCGGTTCGGTTCAGGTTTCAACATTTTTTAATGGTTCGGTTCCAAACCGGTTCGGTTTGGACCCTCTCAAACCGAACCGAACCGAACCGGACCGTTGCCGATTGTTACTCGTTGTCCACTTTTAGAACCCACCAAAACTCTATAAATTGTCCAACTCTGATTGATCTTCTTGCAAATATTAGACGGGAAGAAACAATGCATTTACAAAGGAATATGGTTGTACCCTATAAATAGTTATTAGTATTAGGAATACGGTCTCCCGAAGGAAACCGTAACTGTATGGTGGTGGTTTTATAAAGCCACCACCAACCAATGATCAAATAGTTAGGGCGTAATAATATAACTGTTTTTCTTCTCTCTCTCTCTTTTCTTTCTATCTCTCTTTCTTCTCTCTTTCTCTTCTTTTCCCTACACCAACTACTAATAGTAATACTATTACTTTTCCAAAAAAAACTCTTCATTGAAGAGTTCTAACTTTTGATTACTCGTTTCTATATATATATATAAGCCATTTGGCTGTGTAATACATTGACTAAAAAAGGTGCAATTTTGCTCTAACTCTGCATTCTCTGGTCAATACTATGTGTATATTTGCCAATTTTTACAACTTTTATGATATTTATTCGTAATTCTAAATATAACATATAATGCTGTAACACATTCCGAGAGCTTCAGCAATTGTGTATGTACATTAGAAACATTGTATTCCACTTGTTGTGATCTTCAATATAACAAAAACCTTATTACAGCATGACAGTGATGATGAGTGTGAGTACCAAGAAGCCGAAGCTAATCCTCTCCGCGGAGGAGACGATCATGAGCATCGAGAATAGCCCCGCCCACAAGGAGCTACGTAGCATATGGAGTGTCGACCGGAAGGCATTCGAGGTCCAAAAGTCCGACCAGGAAGAGGAATTGGTCGGGCTGAGGTCCGGGGCGTACCACGTCTCGGGCATGTCCATGATAGTCCAAGCCATCATTTTCATGGCCGTAGCGCGAACAAACCTCCTCGATTGCTCGCTCGTGTGGAGCCCGATCTTGCTGTCTGTGATCGTCGGGCTCGGGTCCATGCTGGCCGTGGCCGACAAGCTCTATGAGCTGGGCATAATCAAGAATGAGATCCACAGGACTGATGCAAACATTGCTGCACTAGTTAAGATGCTTGATCGCCTAGATAAAGAGGGTGCAGGCTTGAATCTAAACGATTCCACACCTCGTGCCTATGTTCGTGATGACCCCAAGGCTGGATTAAAGGAAGTCATGTCATGGTATGCCTTATCGGCTCTATTCTTCCTCTTCTCCATCTTCCTCACCATTTCCGTGTTCTCTCAGAGAACCCTGTGCCACAATTGTAAGAGCTGCCCTCGATAAATCCGTGGGCTCTTCTGTGTCGTATTTACTGTTATATACTATCATGTATCATTATATTAAGTGACTGATTAATATGTGGATGTTCTACGTTTCTATTGACTTGTAGAGGATTAGTAACGTTCCACATTTATAGCGCCGAAACTATAACGTTGTTATTTTTTGTATAAATTATAACTTGGGGCTTTTATGATTAATTACTTTTCCCAAAGCCTGCCCGCAATGATATTATTGATTGAGAATAAAAGAACCTGTTTAAAATTTCGATGATTTGCAAATGATACCGTGGGCTACGATTTTTGTACACTAATTCTCCTCTAGAGGTTTTGAGAATTTCATAATCGAACACTAAAATTAAGATGATTACAATTAGCATTACAAATGGTATTATTAGGAGCTCTACTTAAACACTATCCATCGATTATGAGTCTTAATGGAAGCCCGCAACGGAGCGGTATTATGAGTGCTAAATTTTAAAAGCTCTTATGGATTTTGAATGGTAGTATTATGTATTCTCATTGAATATCTATCGGTGAGATTGTTAATGAGCCATATGAATGTATGATACATGGCTCATGGATGTTGCATGTGTGTAAAGCCACAATTGAAGAAGCACCTGAACCTAACACATGAAAAATCCAGTGACCCGATTGCTAGGACACTTTGGTAAGTCTCATGTTTTCCAAAACATTATCGATCATAATTTTAATGGGAGCTTTTAACTACTCCAAACCCTCTTCTCAAAAAAATTAGTTTACAGTTTAGCTCTCTCATCCTTTCTGCTTCCATTGTATAATAACCTAAAATCAAAGCTTTGATGTCTTGACTTCTTGGATCTACAGTTAGCTCTTGCATAGGTGTATGTACATTCTTGGAAATTTCGTTTCTTTGGCGGCGTGAAAGACATAAGATCTAATTGCGTGTTCATGTGAAGACTCCTGCAGGCCATTCCTTGGAGGTATATGCTACAATGGTCAAACACATTTTTTAACACTTTTCTTGTAGAATCAACTACTTTAAGACCATTCATAATCACAAAAAGTGTATATGCCTTTGAATTTGACACGCCCCTCCAAACATTGCAAGGCATATGTTTTTTGTAGTGGTTCCAATTCAAAGTGTCATGAATCTTCTTGGTAAGCTTCACTAGTAAGTTAAAATGCATTTGCTCAAAGAAAAAAGAGTTTACAGTCAATATAAAATTATACGCATTCCATTGCTACCATACAAAAATTCGCTACCATAATGCATCGTTGGATTCTTTTGACTTCAGAGAAAAGACAGAATTAATGATAGATTTTGGTTTCTACCTCGTTTTCTTCTTTCCAATTTGTAATGTATTCTGCATCCCACTGACTCAAGAAAGTGAGAGGACAACCATTGTTTGATGAATAAGTTTGATTGTTGTAGTTGGTAAGATGGATCTATGTGCAAATTAAAAATGCTCATGTCAGACTCAATTGATGCTCATTACTGCAACCTCTAGGTGCTCCTACAGTTCTAGGTCAGCAAAATTGAGGGAAAAAGAACAGATAATTGAATAAAAGGCGAGAAAGAAATTGAAAACACTAAGAGATTCCATTTCGGTGAGCCAATCCAATATTCAACTGCTAGTTGATAGTATTCTCTAATGGTTGGGTTGCTGATGGGATTCTCAATCTGCTAATTTAAGTCTGTCGGCAGACATACATACACAGTTTTCGGTGCAATGGCAGTGTTTCCACCACATGTTCAATGAAAATGCATCGGTGGGGTATGAATTGACAGTTTTCGTAGATTATTTACAGAATAATAGATTATTGAAGATCATGACTATGAAATTTGTACTTTAAGTATTGCTTACAATTACACCTTAATTGCAGAGAAATGAGAATTAATATGCAGAGATTCTAATTATATTTCACATCTTTGGTTGAAGTGTGGTGGTCAATTTTTGTAGGTCAGATGTACTGTACAGTGCTCATTTTTTCATTTGCTGTGTGGCAATGAAAAGCTACATGTAAATCTCGTCAATGCCTCATAGAAAGAGACAAAGGATATCCTGGACTATTATTGTGATATCTTCTGCCATGTTGCAGATTCTTGCAATTATCGATACAAACATAGCGCAGTCGGCAAGTCACTAATTTGGACAATTGGAAAATATACAATACATGGTAATAAATGGTCGCATTCCATCCAGCTAAAGTTGTTCAAAGTTCAAACAAGCATACACACAGAGTAACCATAGATGGGAAAGTTAGACAGGATATTGATGGAACTTGTCAGCAAACAAATGAAGGGACAATATACTTAAGAGATGGTTCAAATGTCAAATCATCACAAGAGAAAGTTGAATGGGGAACCTTTTACTTTATAAGAAGACACGACTCTTGCTTTATAAGAGAAAGAATAATTGTAGCACTCAAATTTTATTTCTTAGCTCTACAATAGTGACCTATATATAATGACACCACGCAATTGTTGTTTCTCCGCTCTACAGAATCGATAAACAATCTAGACTAGAACTTTCTAGAATTTTCTATATGGTGAGGTGAGCATTTGTGGTCATCGTTTAAGAGTATGGATCTACGAACGTGAGATCTAAAAATAATCAATCCATGTTACAAATACTAATTATAATGTTTAGCATGGTGTGTCACTGATGAAATTAATGTAAAACTCATTCACTGGTTGTTACATCCGGAGAGATCCTGTAATCAATGTAGATTAGTGAGACTTTGGACTAAAATAAGACATCACATAAGAGTATGGATGCAGAATTAGATGCAAGCATAAGCCATGTTACAAACCCTAATAATCACGAGCATGGTGTGAACATTAGTACAGTACCTAAAGAGTCCGTTGTGATGCTATCCAAGTTTCTACCGCCGAGGAAAGAGGCATTGGAGAGCTTGGTGAAGAGCAAACCACACTACTTAAAGCTACACAGCCTGCAAGACAAGGAAGCCAAAATGATGAAAGTGATGAGCAGGAAACGTAGAGCTGTGCATCGCCACAAACGCGAGATCTATGAAATCATCAGTCTGTATACGGTGTTACAAGGCCTGTTGTTTATGGGGGTATCACAAGCAAACAACATGAAGTGTTCAGACAGCTGGGGTCCGATCGTTCTAACCATAGCCATCGCCATTGCGACAATGTTGGCTACCATGGACAAGGTCGGCGCGCTCCGCAAGCAGAAGGAGGAATTCCAGAGACACAAGGATTGGTTGAACGCGATATTCCGCCCCATAAGCGATCTGCGTGACAGGGGTGCGGAAGTAGACCTGAAGACGTTGCGAATTGAAGAGGAGGAGGAGGGGTATTACAGGGTCGAATCAAGCTTCCATGTCTACAGAAACCTAGTCCTGAGCTTCCTCGTTCTCTTCTCTGTACTCATAGCCTTCTCCAGCCATCACATGCTCTGTGCACATGTGTAGCTCTCGCTGTCTAAGCTTTAGTTAAGCTTTATAGCGACCTTCTTCATATCTATCTGTGTCTTATCTATCTATCTATCCATGTCCCTACCAAGCTATGTTTGTCTCTGTCTTATCTATCTATCTATCTATCCATGTCCCTACCAAGCTATGTTTGTCTGCGTTCTGTGTGTCCCTACCAAACTATGTTTGTGTATGTGGGTACTCGAAACAAACATACATATATGGCACTCGTGCCTTCTTCTTCTTGTTTCGAAGACGTAACATGGTCTCATAGCCTTCTCCAGCCATCGCATGCTCTGTGCACATTCTTGGCACGTATCGGAGGACGTGCGGTTTGGTGGGGGTGGATGCCGTGAAGATTTTTGGCAACGGTGTGAAAATTGTATAGAATGTACAAAATCTAGTGTTGTTCTTCACACACAATATGAAACAATAATAGTGAAGATTTTATTTTATATTAGTTTAATATCTTGGTACGAAAAGATGGATGTCTTCAAGAGCTTCCGAATGCATTTTACTACATGTGAAATGGACAACTTAGTGTCAAGTTATGTGAATGTGAAGTTTGACAAGAAGAAGAGAAAAACAAATCTATGAGATATCCCACATAGATAGGACAAATCAGGATCCCACATTATATAAGCAGAGCCAGAACTTATTACTTTCTGTCTATGTGTGGAGCATAGAATGTTCTTGGGCTAGACTGTGGCTTAACTACTCGTAATGGGTTTTGGAGGACGAGACCAGACGGACGGCGACGGAGCTGGAACCGGACCAAATCGAGACCGGAACAGACGACGGAACCGAAACTGGATAGACTGGATCACCGGGTCGGATGCAGACCAGATAGATGGATCAATCGGGTAGGTTGATTACGATGATTTCGGTGTGAAATGAACAAAATCATCTAGACTAAAAAACCTAGTAAATGTTTGTATACAAAGGGATGCAAGCAAGGCTTGAACCTTGCACCTCCAAGATAAAAAGGAGTAGACTTACCACTAAGCTAATTCATTTCCTTAGAAATATTTTTTCTATCATTATACTTTTACATATAAATTCTCATATTAGAGCTTGATTGAGTGACATGGTTATCATGACATGTAATGCATGAGTGCCAAATGGCAAACATGCATCACATGCATTCCATGCATTGTATGCATGTCTTGTACCCTCATATGCATCATATGCATGGGGTCGTCTATAACAGAGTGGTTGAAAAAGATCAAAAGGAGAGCGATGTATGAATTAAGAATTTAATAAGAAGAAAATTTGTTATCCAATTGATGATATATATCTTGTTCTTCAAATCTAAAGTCAAGAGTTCAATCTTAGTCTCTCTTTCTCCATTTAAATCTTTCTCAATTTGTTTCAAAATTGGAATCTTAATCTCAATCTCTCTCTCTCAATCTATCTTAAATCCTTTCTCGCTAAAGCTAGTGCAAACTTCGAATCCTTCCCTTTTAGAACCTCGGCGGTTTCGCCTCACGATCCACACGTAGTGACGAATTTTCACGACAAGGCATCTGGATATCATCCCAAGGATCTGGAGACAATCCATCTCGATGACAACCTCCATCCAGATCAAGTAGTTTTTATTGGTCTTCATCGCCGAAACGATACCCCATAGCTCCCGCTTGACTTGGGTGTATCCTCACTACTATCGCTCAGTTAGTAATTTTGCGAACCATATGGCGAATCACATGCCGCTTTCTTCCTCCTAATTAATTACCCATTGAGTCAGACTCGTGTTGAGCATCAGGTCTATCGGGAATCCCTTTCCATAGATCTCCTTCTAGAGAGTCGAAGCCGACATCAGCTTCCCCTTTAGCCTCCTCATCGCCTCTGAGTGCTGTTCGCCCCATTCAAACTTCCGCCCCTTCTTCAGTAAAGCATACAATGGCTCAACAATATGCACATAGTGGGGAATCTAAATGTGATAAAAGGCACAAGCTCCTAAAAACCGTCGAACCTCTATCGTTGAGTTGCACTCTTCCTTCATCTCCGCTATAGCTTCGACTTTCATCGGGGATGGTTTTTGACTGTACGATCTGCATAGGTGTCCAACCACTAAGATCTCCGAGTGGCCGAACGCCAAATTCTTTCTAGAGAAGGTTAATCGTGCTATGTCCAACCTCTACATGATCTTCTCGTAGTTGGCGATGTGGTGAGCTACAAAATTTTGACATTTGTCTTCCCTGACCAACTTGTCTTTTTTGTCATCTGGACACTCCTTTATCGGGATGTCGTCCAGGAATGACATGGTAATGTCCGGGATGCAATCCCGCAATACCTTATTCATCACATTCACCATGTCCAACACCAAATTTGTTCCTCCTTGCTATAGGGTACACATCCGAACTAAGCCGAGCGGGGTCCACATCGTCGTGATGTCCCTACTTTCAATGACTAGTTGGAATTGGTGGTACCTTGAGTATAAGTCACCGACCGAGTAGATCGACCTTCCGACGAAGGCCTCTACAAGCTCGTGGATAGTCGGCCCAACCCCTACACTTCATATCATCACTTTGTTGATTGGTTGCAGGCCATGTATAAAACGCAATGTGCCGTTCTTCTGCGGCACCATAAACCAACGATTCGAATATGGGGCACTCGATGGTTCAAGGATCACTAACTTTTCTTTCTCCTAGAGTATCTATTGGCATAAAAGGCCGACTCCTTCCACTTTGTATCTGTAAAAGTTAGCATGCGGAAGCGTTAGACAAACCGACTTAGCTGGATAACAACAGAAAATGAGAAAAGGTTTAATGGAGAACTTAACACAGAGAATACGCATGGGATAGAGAGAGAGAGAGCAGAACATAAACTCGATTCAAAATATCACTCTGAAACTCTGTACATACAACGTGCTAAACAACACTATTTATACAAGTCTTCAAAAAAGGACTGACAAAAGTACTATGTACTTCAATGCTCATACGAGCGATTGACACTAACTGCGAGACAATGATTACCTAGTAGTGTAGGCTACTACTAGGCTTCCGGATCACACTCGAATCTGGCTCTCTGATCTGTCTCCCCAATCCGGCCGGTTGTTTGTGGATACCATATGAATACCAATACGGCTCATCCTTCCGGATGCCGATCCGGATCCGGTTGAGCTTGCTCGCTCAACACTCCCCCTCAAGCTCAACTTGAGGTTAGATCATGCTGTTAGTGTCTGTAGTAGCCGGTCCTTTCCTTCGGCTTCTTCTGACGTCCTCCCCCCTTGCTCTTGCTTCTCGTCCGATCTGGTTCCGCTTCTCGCGACCCGTCCGGTACTACGCACCTCGACCTCCTTGGTCAGCTTGTCTGCTCAACAGGCCCATTTCAGCTCCTTCGATGTTATGACTCCGGCGTTTGTCGATCCATCAGTTCCTTCGTGTCAGTGTCGACTTCCGCTGCCTTCTCGTCCGCTTGGCCTTTAGTTGATCCAGGTTCTCTGAATCTGGAACCGAATCAGCTTCCTCCGATTCATTCCAACTCTTGTCTGAGTTGGCAGTCTCCAACTAGTCTTCCGTTTTTAGGTCCTTCACCACATCGGACCACGTCCGGGTCTTGGCCTTCTTCTGGTCGGTTCTTTTCTTCTTGACTCCGCCACCATTGCCGCTTGCTCCGACTTGATTGGATGTGCCGACTCCTTGGGTCGACTCGGCTTCCTTTTTCCGCTTATCTCTCCCCTCGGTTCTTTCTTCCTCTTTAGCTCCTTGTTCGGTGCCATTCATTCCTGTTCCTCTTCTCCCCTTCAAGTGCGGCACATCGAGATGTTGAATGCCGAGCAGCTCTAAAAAGTGTTGCAACTTGTTTGACCTGAGCGGCTTGGTGAAGATGTCAGCCACTTGCCGATCCGTGTGAACATACCGAATTTCAACTTCACCGCTCAGGACCCGCTCACAAACAAAGTGATAATGCACTTCTATATGCTTTGTCCGAGCATGGAAATCAGGGTTCTTGGCGACCTGTATGCTGCTCATGTCGGCACTTCGATCCAGAGGTCACACAACAGTCGCCGAAGCCAGATGGCTTCACAGGGTGCAATGGTAGCGCCCCGGTACTCAGCCTCAGTGCTCGAAAGAGCCACTGTTGGCTGCTTTTTGCTGCTCCACGCAACAATCGTGCTACCAAGAGAAAACATGTAACTGGAGGTGGATCGGTGATCCGATGCATCAGCATCCCAGTTGGCATCGATATATCCGATGAGCTTCCCAGCTATACCGTGTCGGTATAACAGTCCCCGGTCCTTCGTGCCACTAACATAACGGAGTATCCAGTGTGCGCACTAAAGGTGCTCGACGATCGGCTTCTGCATGAACTAGTTGATCACTCCGATTGGGTAACTGATGTTGGGTCAGGTGATT
>NW_028231403.1:0-13289 GCF_043228905.1 Azolla caroliniana | reverse complement strand
AAGACATTTCACTTCGTCTAGTAGTGGATTACCAGGGTTTGAATAAAGTTATTATCACGAATGGGTATGCACTACCCTTGATCTGTCGTCTGTTAGAATAGATTAGTGGGAACAATTTACAAAGATTAGTTTACAAGGTGCATATAACCTTGTATGGATTCTGGAAATAGACAAGTGGAAGACAACTTTTAACACTCAATATGGTCAATTTAAGTATACAAGCATGCCCTTTGATTCACAAATGCAACAACAGTTTCTCAACATAAGGCTTTCGAGATCTCTTGGAGATCTTCCTAATTATCTATTTGGATGATCTATTGATTTATTCCAAAACACAAGAGGAGCATGATTCTCATGTTTTTCAAGTACTAAAATGAATATGGAAATAGACACATTGTATGGAAAACTAGAGAAGTGGAGTTTTGATTCAAAATAGGTGGAGTTCTTAGGCTACATTATCTCCGTTGAAGGAATTTCTATGGATCAACTAAAGTCCAAATGTTGTTGGATTGGTAAACTCCACGATCTATGCGAGAAATGCAATGTTTTCTAGTATTTGCAAATTTCTATCACAAATTAATACAAGATTACTTAAAGCTTAGTCTACCGCTTATACAACTCATAAAGAAAAATCAATCATTTGTTTGGACTACTAATGTAAAGAAGGTTTTAGTGGATCTCAAGAAGACATTTACATCTGCTCCTACACTAGCTCTTGTTGTTCTACAAAAACCATTTATTTTTGAAGCAAATGCATAAGATTTTACGCTTGGTAGCATTTTGTCACGACAAGGTGATGATGCAAAGCTACATCCAATGGCTTTCCACTCGCATAAATTTGATACTGACAAGGAGTTATTAGCTATAGTTGATTCCTTTGAAGAATGCGACTTTTTTTGGAGGACTCTCCTTATAAAATAAATATATTAAATGAGCCCAAAAACCTCACCTACTTCTAGAGTGCTTGTGTGATAAATAGAAGACAAGCTCGATCGGCACAATTTCTTACTCATTGTAATTTCAAGATAACTTTTGTTCTAAGCAAGCAACAAGGGAAATAAGATGCATTATCACCACGCCGTCTTAGTGATCCATCATTCGATAATCAAAAATAGGTAATCATATGTCTTGTACAACTTAAAGAAACCATCATCTTTGATACTCCACTAGATTCAACCATTATTGATAATATTCGGACTCATGATCTTAGATCATATTGATCCAGATAATACATCTCGCTCTCAGTCACAACATTCAAATATGGATTATAAGCAATTCAAGTGCATGATGGATTACTTTTCTACAAAAATCATCTTTATGTTCCTGAAAATCTATCTTTAGAATTTATTACAGATCTTCCTCATTCTAAGGGGTTTGACGTTATCTTGACATTACTTAATCAATATACTCAAATGGTACATTTCTTGCCATGCAATAAAGCTATCACGAGTGAGGAAATAGCAAATCTAGTCATGCGTGAAGTATTTTGTGACCAAGGTCTTCCAAACAACATCATAAGTGATAATGAACCACAATTTACATTTGAAATTTGGAACCATCTCCTTGCCATGCTCAAAGTCTTTTGCAAACTCTCCTGAAGACATTTGCCACAAACTTATGGTCAAACAAGGCATGCAAATCAAACACTAGAGTAGTATCTTCAATGCTCAATTAGTTAGATTGACTACGGTAGGTTCATGTAAAACTTTCGAATCCTCTATAGGAGGTTCAAGTAACACACAAATACAATGCAAATCCACATCGACTTCCATCCATTTTTTGTTGAGCGGACAAGCTCAACCGGATCCGGATCAACTAAGTAAGCTAGAGCCGGATCGGTATCCGGAACGGAGAACCGGATAGGTATCCGGATCGGAGAGACGGATCAGATTGTAACCGGTAGGCTGTTAGAGGTCTACGAGTCTAGCCTAGTACGTAGGCATATTCCTTGGAGTTAGTGTTTGTCGCTCATATGAGCATTGAAGTACATGTTAGTACTTTTGTCAGCCCTTTTAAGGACTTGTATAAACGTGCTCACTAAGCACATAGTGTTATTATTTTGAATTGGGTTTATGTTGTTCTGCTCTCTCTGTCTCTCTAGCTCTCTATCTATGTGATTCAAGCTTCCATTAAACATGTGTGTATTTTTTGTTGTTATCCGGATAAATCGGTTTGTCAAAGCTTCCACATATTAACTTTGACATGGTATCAAAGCGCGAGGGTTGAGAATCCTCTGCTGTCGACGAATGACACTCACATACAAACCCTAACAACCGGTAAGAAAAGAAAAGAAAGATATGGATAGAAGCATGGCAAGCTCGCTTCCTACAGAAAATCTTGACCGGAGCAACTATGCCTCCTAGTTGTATAAAATGCACCAGTACTTGCTTGGACACGGATACTCAAGCTACGTAGAAGGAGAAAATGGAGTAGCGGCGGATTCGGCACACAAGGACTTCCCGAGATGGGAACAAGGAGCGAGCAGACTGTTGTACTGCCTCGTGTCTTGTGTGCATGGGACATGTCTGTCACTGAGTACACCACCAAGATAAAGGAGATCTGTGATGCGCTCGGTTCCATCAACGTGACAGCGGATGAAGACGAGACGGTCCATGTCTGCCTCGGTGGTTTAGCACAACGGTACGGGCTTATCGGGATAGCAATTTGCATATGAGAGAAGCCATCGTCCTTCTTTGACCTACAATCGATGTTGATGGTCGAAACCACGTGAGTGGGTCGAGGACCACTCAATTGGACAGCCGGATGTTGTACACGGAGGCGGATTGGCCCCATGGGCATGGAGGACGAGTGAACCGGAGGCATAGAGATAGTGTCGATAGCAGTTACGGACCCTCCACAAGTAGGGGGAATCAAGGTGGCGCCAGAAGCCAACAATCAAAAGAAAAACACGAAATGTTGGTATTATGCCAAAGAAAGGCCATCGGGAAAGCTAGTAAGGTCGGACAAGGGAACCCACAAAGCTCGCAGTACGTTGAAGGATCTAGGACCGAAAAGACCGGAAAAGGGTCAGCCTTTGTGATGAAGCACAAGGCAAACTTGATGAAGAAAACCACTTCCAGATCGGAGGAAGTGTGGTACGTTGACTCAGAGCATCTAACCACATGACGAACCATGAAGAGTGGTTCACGTTTCTAGAAAAGCCGGAGCAACTAGGAGTTGTCGAGACTGGAGATGACATTCCTCACCTGATCGTGCATGTCTTAGAAGTTCCCTTGAGTCATGTCGGACAAAAAGGGAAGCTTATGAACCCCGGGGGTTCCACTATATATAAAGAGGTTGTATCACATGCGTTCACGACATCTTTTATAAACCCCATATACATATGATTTTTACTGTTTGAGAGACCCTTTTGTAAACAAATAGTTAATAAAAATACCGCTTAGTGCCAATATATATTTGGACAACTCATTTTAAAAGCCCTTACATAGAAAACACATGTATGTTTTATATATGTGTGTATATATGTATTTTATTGTCTGAATTGTATTGCATATGTATGCATATATGTATTGTATTGTATTGTATTGTATTTCATATTTATGTATGCATGTATTGCATTGTATTGTATTTCATATTTATGTATGCATGTATTGCATTGTAGTGCATGTTTTGTATACGTTATATATATGGCATGTGTATGTATCTATGTGTTGTATGTGTGTGTGTGTGTGTGTGTGTGTGTGTGTGTGTGTTCTATATATGTGTGTGCATATGTGTTCTATACATGTCACTACAACAAAATAGGTTGGCAGTGATGCCAAAAGTCATCACTATTGGCATCGTTTACTTACAATCGTTTTGCAAATTTGAACCATCTTGATTGTTTCTATTGTTCATCGCACAATATAACATCATTTTTGAAGTGTGGGTAATTAGATAGAGACCATTTGAAACTTAACGAATATTAGTGCTACATGCATATATTTCTCACCGTTATCTGTTTTAGGCGAGGAAGAACATGTAAGTGCATAATGTAACACAACGGTGAATAACACTTGTGAATGATGTGTTACTCATGGATAAATACTAGATAGACATTTTTTGGTGATATAAGATCATTGTTCCTCTACCGATTCTCTATTAGTACTTCCTTGTTATGTACTACAGGTTAAATGTATCTAAGCTGATATTGAAACGGAACATCAAGATTGTCAAAATTGTGAAATTATATTAATTTTGATTTTCTAGGGTTCACATTCCTTATACTCTTCAATGGGGTGCTCCGACATTTTATGCAAGTCATGTTCAACATGATGGTTGCAGTGCTACTTTCCATAGTTGAGGTAAATGTCATATTTTTGGATTTCTTAGATACATGGTTAGTGAGAATTTGTGGCAAGTGTGGTATTGTTACAATAGGCATGTCAATTGTGTGTTCATAATTGAACTCTATTTTGGTTTTATTTGTCGTGAATTGGCTATATGAATTTCCACAAAGTGTTCTACTTATCTTCTCATTTGTCAAGACCAAACCTATCTATGATTTAACGTTGTTGAGAGTAACTTCATCTTAATTTTTCATCCATTTTACGCAAAGAAAGGATGTTCGGCCGGAGGAATCCATAAGGGCTTCATTATCTTAAAGGGTGTAAATTTTTGTGGATTAGAGTTCTGAATTTTGTATGTCAAAATGCATACATTTTGAGTGTCATGGCTCTGAATACCTCTTGGAATGTTGGAGTTTCCTCAGAAACTATAAGGAAGTAATTTTGGTTAATTCGAGCGTCCGGCATTGATGACATGGAGGATAATGAGCTCTTCGAGGCAGATATAGTAACAGGAACTTCCAGGGTTAGTTTGGTAAATTTGGAACTTCCAGGGGCATTCTGGTAAATAGACGAACTTCCAGGGGTATCTTGCTACTTTTCCCTTCTATATATGTGCATATGTATGTATGTATTGTATTGCATGTGTATATATGTATGTATGTATATATTGTATTCCATTGCATATGTTGTATGTATGGCATGTGATTGTAATATGTGCATGATATTTATGTATATATCTAATATATGCATGTGTATGTATATGTGGCAATGTATAAATGAATCTATATGTATGTCCATATACGAATGTACATATGTGTATGCCTATGTAATGTATGTATGTTTCTATGTGTATGCATATATGCGTACATGAGTGTGTGGATGTTTGTTCATATTATGTATGTATGTGTATGTATATATGTTTCACGATTGTAGTTTGTGATGATATGTATGTAGATATGTAATGTATGTATGAATGTGTAGGTATTTATGTGTATGCATGTATGTAATGATGTATAGATGTATGTTAAATTGTAAAACTTATAACATTGTAGGCATATGTATGTATATATATATGGTGATATGTGGAATATGTTAGGAAACAGGTCCCTCCGGATGGGAAGTGAGAAGAACCGTGTTGATGAGCAACTCGGTCGAGGCTGAAACCGGAAACCGTGGAGATAGCCAACACGGAAGGCTAAGTTTGTAAATAGGCTGAATATGCCCCTGTGGGCTAAACTTGTAAATAGTCGAAAGTTTACTTAGGGCAATTATGTTAGAAAAGTGTGTCATAGTAAAGTTACTGTTGATGAGGTCATTGCCTCTGTAACCGTGAGTGAAAACGAGTGTGAGTGAAAGCGTGTGAGCTCCATACCCGCTTGTTGGCGAAGCAGGATCTCTGAGATCTCTGATTGTATTCCTTTCTCTCATAGTGTTCTGTTTCGGAGTTTGTGGACTCCACATGGTTTTTCCTAGTTCGGGTTTCCACATTAAAATCCGTGTCATTCTCAGTTTCTATATTCTATTTTCCCTTTCCATTAGATTGACTATTATTCCGCACACGTACAACCGGTTGTGGCCAACAACGATTTGAACTACAGAATATGTATGTATGTGTATGCATATATGTATATGTGAATATACATGATTCAGTGTGTATGGATATGTTTCTAATATGTACATAATATGCATGTATATATCCGATGTATGTGTTAGTATACATATACCTAATGTGTGTGTGTGTGTGTGTGTGTGTGTATGTATATGTACATGTAAGCATTGTGGTTTGTATGGTTCTGTTTAATCTAGAAATATTGTGATATGTGGAATATGTATCTACATATGTAATTTATGTATGTATGTGCATGTAAATTTGTATATTGTGTAATAGGTATGAATTATATGATATGTAATATCTAAATTATTTATGTGTTTATGTGTATTTATTTATTATTTGTGTTTGGTATGTATATATGCATTTGTATATAATTGTGTGTAATATGTAATATATTAAATATGTTTCTACAAATGTGTACATTTGTATATATCATATATGTAATATGTAATTTTTATGTATGTAACATTTGAATGTAGGCATATATACATGGATGCATGTATATGTATGTATGTAGGTATATATGCATGTATGTGGTATGCATGTGTGATGTTTGTTTGTTTGTTTGTTTGTTTGTTTGTGTATGTATGTACATATTGTGTTCACACACACACACACACATATTATTGTGCACATAGTTACATACAAATGCATATATACATACCAAACACACAAATATGTTTTTTTGTGTGTTTGGTATGTATATATGCATTTGTATGTAACTATGTGCACAATAATATGTGTGTGTGTGTGTGTGTGTGAGTGTGTGTGTAATATGTAATATATAAAATATGTTTGGAAGAATGTGTACATATGTATATATGTAATATGTAATTTTATGTATGTATTATGCATATATGTATGTCAATATATATAGTTCATTCTAATATGAATGTAGTATGTAATGTATTTGTGTATTTGTATGTATATATTTACATATGGTAATACATATTTGTACATATATTTATGTTTAGTAAGTATGCATGTATAAATAGGTGTAATGTATGTATATACATATCCATGAATGTATGTTTGAATGTAGGTATATATGCATGTATGCATATATATATATATATATATGTATGTATGTATGTATGTATGTATGTATGTATGAAAGAATGTATGTATATATGCTACCCCAAAATTGAGTATTGTTTGCTGCATAATATATTATTTACTATTTCATTGAAATATCTAATATATAAAACAAATTCCAACATAATTGATACCCTTATGTAAAAATATTTTCAAATTTTTATTAATACCGTTATATACATACATTTTGTATCTCAATGATTAATTTAAACCCTTTTTTTATGAACTCACGTGCTATCATACAAGTTTTGACAATGAAGCCCCCGGTGTTGAGATACAAGCTCAACATTGGCCGAATCGGTTGTTCAAGCCGAGAACCGGATCGGTTTGGGCCGATCGGTTTGGCCGGATCGGTGCGTAAACTGGTGCGCAAACCGGTGTGCAACAAGAGGCTGGACCGGTGCGGAAACCAGCCGTTGAACAGATATTCCATGAGGGAATATATTTGGGAGTTAGTGTAGGAGCTCAGTTATGAGCATTGAAGTACGTGTCAGTACTTCTATTAGTCCGTATGGACTTGTATAAAAGTGCTCTCTGAGCACATCCTATGTACAGAGTTTTACACATTATTTTGAATTTAGTTTTTTCTGTGTGTTAATTCCCTCTCTGTCTCTCCCGCGTACATTGTCTCTTAAGCTCTCCATTAAACCTGTTTTTCTCTGTCGGTATTCTGTGTTTCGTATAGCTTCCGCACGTAACATTTCACATGGTATCAAAGTGCAAGGGTTGAGAACCTCTGCAGCCGACTTAAGCTCGAAACAACAACAAAAAAACCCTAATCTCGGTGAAGAACGAAAACTGAGAAGCTCGACAGAAGTAGCTATGCATCTTGGTCGTACAAGATGCACTAGTACCTGCTCAGCCATAGATACTGGAGCTATGTCGATGGAGCGAATGATGCAGCACCTGAATCAACACATAGAGACTTCCCAGCCTAGGACCAATCGGCGAGCAGAGTTCTCTACTGCCTCGAGTCCTGTGTGAGCGAACAACTTTTGAGATACATTCGGGATGCAAGAACACCAAAGGATGCTTGGGGAAATCTGAAAAAGATTTTCGCCGCAAGCACCACAACCAGGAAGCTCCACCGAGAGGAGTTGAGCAATGTGCGTCAACGCGACATGACGGTGGCTGCCTACACCTCTAAGATAAAGGATATCTGCAACTCCCTCGCCTCCATCGATGTGAACGTTGAGGAGGGCGAAATGGTGCAGATCTGGCTCGGAGAATTGGCATCGAAGTTCGGGGCATTCCGAACTGCTATTTGTACAAGGGAGAATACATCGTCGTTTTTCGACTTGTAGTCGATGCTCCTTGTAGAGGAGAATCATGCGGGTGCGACTATAGCCGGCACATGTGGATCTATCTCATTGAGAAGAAAAGCGAAGGCTTCGACTATTTCTGGAACCTAGAAAGCCTTGTTGAATGGGAAACGAAGAGAAAGATCAAGTGCCTGCGGTCGAATGTCGGAAAAGAATACTTCTCCGGCTAGTTCAACAATTATTTGTAGCAGAAAGGAATTCGAAGGGAATTCAGTTGCAGATACACACCGAAACAAAATGGTATGGCCGAAATGAAGAACCGGTCAACCTTGGAGGCGGCACAGGCAATGTTGGAAGAGAAGAGCATGCCCAAGTTCTACTGGGCCGAAGTAGTCTGAACGGCCGTTTACATCCAAAACCGGATCCGGGATAAGGTGTCAGACTGTGAGATATATTTCGGGCACAAATAGAATTTTGTTCCTCCTAGGCCGGACTTGCCTCGAACACAAGGTGTTCTTTCGGATCACTTCACCAAAGGGTGGTTACGGTAAGGGATTCAACACTAACAACTATGACCGGTTATCTTCTAGTCCTGTGTCCGGAATCACAACACACATAGATTACACGCCTACGATCCATACATTGAGCGCAGAACGAAATATAAACATAAAGATGAACTGGATAACAATAACAAAACTCTCCTATATTAATATTCCGTCCCCTTAATACATCGACACCTGGATCCTTTTATAGGCATCCGGTTCTGTGCTACAAAACGGTGCTTGACTGGCCACCGGCTACAAACCGGTCCGAATCCGGATCGGCATACCTATCCCGGATCCGTCCATTCTGATAATAATTCTTAGCTATTAATATTATTATTATCATATCCGAAATTTGGCTCATCCCTTCCCTATCATATACTTTGGCCACCAACGGCCAACACATGGCATGCCTGTGGGACAGTACATTGTACGTTGAACTCAAGGGTTATCTCTACTACTCTTCATCAAGTATGTACAGAATAGTTTGGTCCAGGGGTTCGAGGGGTTCCTCGCTTTGCTACTCCTGCTCTGGCTGCTGCTGCGGTTACTCATTCCCGTTTCCAAAGCCCACGGTTGCATCCGTTCTCGACACCTCTCTAGCTCCTTCCGGTTGCTCCCGTCCGGCTCCTGTTGGTTGTTTCAATCTTTGCGTCCGGATCCGGTTTCATTTGGTGGCTGATCCGTAGATTTTACTTCATCACTAATGTTGATCACCGTCATCATTTGTTCCACCTCACGCCGTCGTCGCTCTCGTTCAAATCATTCGAATTGGAGTTGTGTGTCGAGGTGATCGTCATCCAGTCTCTCGATCAACTACAAGACCGCACTGAGATGAGCACGTCACGCCGTCGTCGCTCTCGTTCGAATCACTCGAACTGGAGTTGTGTGCCGAGGTGATCGTCATCCAGTCTCTCGATCAACTACCAGACCGCACTGAGATGAGCTCCTGCTAAGGACATGAAGTCATCCGACAACTCCTCCCGGATAGTGAGGATACTTTCCTTGTCCATTTTGTAAAAGTTGTCGCCGACCTTTTTCCGGTTTTCGGCGTCCGCTCGAAGGACTTGCAATTTTGCCGGTTGCCGCAACCAGTGAGTCCACCATTCCATTGAGTTGTTGTCAATATTCCTGTTCGTTCTTTCTTTCCATGCCGCCAAGATTGCTCGAATCTTGCGTACTCCCAGCTTCGTGATATCTTTCGCCCTCTGCTTCTCCTCTATCAACTTCTTAATCAATGCAGTGGTAGCCCGGGCCTACTCCCCATATTCAAGCAACTGGGTCTAATAAGCCGTTTGAACCCTATCCAGAGCCACTTTTGCTCGTTCAACCTCCTCGTAATGTTGCCAGGTGAGCATCGTCCTTTCTCTGGTTGCTTACTCTAGCAGCTTCGCCGATTCAACCGCCTTTGTCCGTTCCTCTGCCAACGTATCTGTTTTCTTTCCTAGATCTGGCCGGAGTTCCATGATCTTCTCTTGTTGTTGGTCACACTCTGCGATTAACTTCTTATGCTCCGCGTCAAGTTGTTTGTGATCCCGGTGTAGCTTCCCAAAATCTTTTTTTCTTTGCTTTAACTTCGAGTTGATTTGCCCACATGTGCAGTCCTCCCTCTTCTTTTGTTGTTGGAGCTCTTCCTTGATTCATTCGATTTTCGTTTCTGCACTACGCCGGAGTTTCTCCTTTTCTTGCAGCAGTTTTTCTCTTTCTTCTTTTAGCCAGTCGTTGTTAGCCTTGACTTTTCCGGAGGGTTTCTTCAATCCTCCGCTTCTCCTCCTCGGCTGTCGTCTTTTGCTCCCTTTCTTTGCCTCATAGGGCCTCTTGAGCCACCAATTCCTCTTTCAAGGTGGTTATTTCTTGTTCATGCTCATTATTATTTATCGGTGTTGTGCCGCCCACCAGTTCTTCAACTGCTTTAGTAGGTGCCACCGGCTCTGGGGTTGTATTTGGCCCTATCGGGGCCATATTGGCCACCTGTTCCTTGGCCTTCTCCAACTCTTCCTCTAAGCTTCGGATCCATCTTCGAGCATGTTTTACTTCTTCAGTCGTGGCTAGCAACCGGTCCAATTGCATCCTTTCTTCTTGCTCCATCTAGTTCACAACCCCCGACACCTGCTCGCCTGGCCATCTCAACCATTGGCGGCAGGTTCCGTGTTGTGTTGGAATAACGAATGGTTGTCTATGCTAGTCTTGGTTCGTGCTCTGTTCTAAACCATTGGGTTAGTGGCGTCAATGTCTGCTCCAGACGACGTTCCTCGTGCTATTGTTCTTGAAGGCGCGGTGAGGTCCGATTCTCTATAATTGGTTCATGTTGAGCTGTTGTCACTGCATCTGGCCTTAATTCCGGTTCTGCCTCCATCCAGGATTCTACCACCATTGAGTTGGTCGTCAGGGTGTTTTCCCGCCTTGGGCCCACTCCTTCCCCCTACTGCTTTGTGACGTGTTTCCTTGGCTGACGTTGGAGGGTTTCAGTTGGTTTTTCTTCGGCCTCTTCCTCCATGGTTTCGTAGTGCACCCTTCGGACCAGATCGTCCGATTCCTTGTCCTGTTGATGCACTGTGTTTTTTATGGCCTTGGTTGGCTTTTCCATCGGCACCACTTTTTCCACCGGCTTCTTCCGGCTCAACTGCTTCGTTTCCTTTTGCTAGAAGCCCCCCTCTGTCCAACCGGGGGTGTGCTTGGCCAGGAGTTGTTGCCTCTTGGATAGCTTGTTTGGCATTCCATCAGCCGATCAACCCTACTTCTTTGCTTGAATGGCCGGTGGATGGGGTACCAACAGGGTGAGCCATTGCGTTATTGCAGTCCACGCCTTCTTCCCCTCCACAACCAATTGAATGGCAGCCCGTAAGGAATCTGCCACTATAGTCGGCCAGTCCACCTAGATGCCTTCATACGTTGCGATAATAAAACCGGCTCTGTTTTTAGGCATAGCCAGTGGGCAAGGATGCACAAATCCGTATCTGATGAACACCCGTGCTACCTCCCGAAACAGTGGGTCCTCTCCACCTTGTGTGTGGTATGCTTTGCTGCCTATGGAATACACGCCAAAGTACTCTGTTAGTGTCTCAGTGGAGGGGTTCTCAATGGGGTAGAGGCCTCCTACCAGTAGGTTGGTAAGGGCCTGCACCATGCCCTCTGTGATCTCCTCGACGTCGATTTGTAATGTTGCCTTATCCGGTTCTTCATGTGGTGGCGCCACTGATATCCAGAGGAATCCCCCCAATCCTTTTCTAATAAGCCAATCTTTCGCCACATCGGATAGAGCCATTGGGCTCATGTCTTCTGAAAACTTGTAAACGCCTCTACTCTCTAAATGCTCTGTTTTCGGGAAATGAGAGTGTCTCTACTATTCGGTTGTTTTGTGTCCCCATTCTGGTCCGCTGCCTTTTCTTGATTCCCACGCATGCACATCATGTATTATAGTAGGAGTTGTACGCCGCGTGGTCCGCTTTAAATAGTTGACGTCACATCATTTCATTGTGTCCATTCATTTTTTAATAAACCACTCTCTTTTGTTTTCCTTTTTATTTATGGATGAGTGCTATTATTCCTCTATAGTATCCGGCGATGCCGGATCCGATACCGGTACCTGGTTTCCTCTACCGGTTTCGGTTCCGCCTTCTGGTTGCTCGAATGGGTTTCGTGGTATCTGTCTGTTGTAAGGGTTTAGCCAGAATCCATTAACCCACTTCTCTAGGACTTCACCGGCTAACGTGCCCAGTTGATACGACCCCTTAAACTCCCTCGTTATCCAATATGGTTCGGTCCACCGGAACCGTAGCTTTCTCGGCATTGTGCCCATCGGGGTCTGGAACACTAATACTGCCTTGCCGATTCTGAATTGTTTTTCATTTCCCCTTCTATGCCGGTTAACCAAAGCTTTACGTCGTCTTTGCTCCAGTTGCAACTGTAGTCCACTTGTTATCCGATGCTCTTCTAATTCTCAAAAAGTTGCAAGCTGTATCTTTTCCGATTCCTTCTCGCTCAACCATTCCCGAACCTGTATCCATAAGCTAGGAATTTGAAATTACATTGGCATCACTACTTCCAATCCAAACAGTAACCAGAACGGTGTCGTCCGGATACTTGTCTTATATGCCGTCCTATATGCCCATAGCGCGCTTTGTAATTTCGTATCCCAGTTGGTCCGGTTTTCGTTGACAATTTTCCAATGAATGTTCTGGAGTGTCTTGTTGGTGGATTCCACTAATCTGTTGGCCTGTGGGTAATAAGGCGTACTTCTTTTATGTACCACCGCATAGAATGTTGTCAAGCTTTCTACTACTTGTTCGAGGAAATGTCCACACTAATCACTGATGAGCTCTATCAGACAACTGTATCTGCACCAAATGTATTCATATAAAAATTTACCTATGGAGGCCGCGGAATTGTCTTTAGGTGCTTTAGCTTCCACCCACTTCGTGCAGCAATCTGTTGCAACAATAATGTACTGGTTTCCGGTTCTCATTGTCGAAGGTTTGAACGATCCAAC
>NW_028231402.1:0-13289 GCF_043228905.1 Azolla caroliniana | reverse complement strand
ATCTCATAGTCACGATGAGAGAAGGGCAAGAACCAATCAACACACCGATTTAATCAAGTCAGTTATAAGTCTCCATCTCCTTTATAAGTTCTTCTTCTCGGAACCTACTAGAGGACGAAGGCCTCCCCAATGCTTCGGACCAACTATATAACATAATAAAATGTTGTGCTATGTTTGGTCCTGTATAGTATAATATCATGCGAGAGCGGAGATTGTCTAACAAGGCATCCCACCCCCATATGGAGCCCCTTGGTATCTTCCAACACGAGATCACTGTTTTGCATGCACCATAAAATGAGTTAAAGCTCATTGGGTCTCAACTACCACTCCAACACGTGCATTACCTAGCAAGCTGTCTTTGACTGGTGATTGTTCTCATTAGTTCCAAAAACCCCAAGGGGTGGACTCATTATTTATTCTTCATTAAACAATGTTGGAACCGAAGGCCGAGAGCAAAAGAGTGTAAGATATATGATAAAGTTGTTTTCCAAGTGGGACACACACCATAAGGTGAAAAGTAGGGATATTGGAACTTTCTACAGAGACCCTAGTACGTGTGTGCTCGATCATGTCACTCCTTAAGGGGGCTCTAAACCCGATGTTGACGTGTGGCTAAGTGTTGTGTCAAGTTTTATAGGATATAGCGATTGAGAGACCCATTGAGAACCTCGTTGAAATGAGCACGTGTTTGTAGTAGTAAAGAAAACAAAAGGTATGCCTCTTAAAAGCATACTTAATAATAAAAAATTCGACTAAATAAATAGTAAGATAAATTTGATTCTAGGGCCCCAGAGATGGCGAAAGCAAACCCACTCTTGAAACAAAAAATAAATAAACCATAAATGGGTTGGCTCGAGTTCAAAGTGGCAATAAACCACTCTTTGGAAGAGAAAAAAACCACTTGTTTTCCGAGTTTGAAAATGTTAGTTTTTTCTTCTCTTTGAGGAGTTATGTGTTCAACGCTTCCTCTAAAACATGTTCAACGAGTGAATACGAGCCAAGCCCTTAACATGAAAAGAAGATGTGATTTTCGGTTTTCTCCAACAAATGCTTTTTATTAGTGCCATTATTTTCTTAAAGGGGGTTTGGTTGCATTCAATCTGTCAACAACATTAGCCCCCCCCCCCCCCCCACCCACCCACAAAAAACAAAAAACAAAAAACAAACATACTTGCTCGAAAAAAATAAATCAAAAGGGCAAGTTTAGCTTAAAGGACGCGCCAAGGGTTTCCCATGAAAATTGTATGCTAAGGGTACTTTCTTGTCATCATGGGCACACCATAGATGTATCATGGATGGTCTTCCATGGGCCATGATGGGTGGGTGGGTCATGAAAAAGAAGAGAAAAGGGAAAAACTTTTAAAAAAAAGCTTGCGAACCTCGGGCAAATCCTTGCCTCCTCGAATAAGAAGTTCGTCCACTGCTCAATCATCGAATGCATACATTTTGTTATGAAGGCAATGACAACGAGAGAGAACAGGTGTCTTAAGAAGACGAAGTGTGTGGTTTGAAGAATCGGGGAAAGAGGAACCTAATTTCGATATTGACGAGGCACTTAGAAGCGTATGTGGGTGGACTTTTCGATATGTTATGATCATATATTGCCAGTTCAACTAGAGTAATGTCCTAATGTATTGAAAATACTCGAAGCACATGCAAGAAGATCATATATCTCATACTTCCTTGTCATGATGGATGGAGTATTAATGTCTCATGTACTGCAATTGACTCGGGCATAACCACCGCATTTATCAATGGGTGGGCACACAGAAAATCGCATCACTGAGTGGCACGATCTACATATATAACAGCTCGAGAAAAGTACATGCTCGTCCTTTAGGAAAGAGCGAGTCGAAGGGTCCGCTAGCATATCACCGCATTTATCAATGGGCGGGCACAGAGAAAATCGGATCACTGAGTGGCACGATATACATATATAACAGCTAGAGACAAGTATGTGCTCGTCCGTTAGGAAAGAGCAAGGCGAAGGGTCTGCTGGCATATCACGCGTGGATCTCCCTAGCGAATGTGGGCGTGCAGGGGTCCTTTTTGGGGCGGACAAAAGCATGGCGAATGTGGGCGTGTGCAGGGGTCCTTTCGGGGCGGACAAAAGCATGAGAGGCTGACGAGGGGTGTCCGAGGGGGGTCATCTTGGGTTGGCCAAAAACACGGGAGGCTGATGGGGGGTGTCATGGGGTTGTCTGGGGCCGGACAAAAACACGAGAAGTTGATGGGGGGTGTCCGAGGGGGGTTGTTTGGGGCCGGACAAAAACATGGGAGGTTGATGGGGGGTGTCCTGGGGTTGTCTGGGGCCGGACAAAAACACGGGAGGCGAATGGGGTGGGGTGTCCGGGGGGTCGTCTCGGGCCGGACAAAAACACGGGAGGCGAACCGGGGGGGGGGGGGTGTGTCCGGCCGAATGTCCGGCCGGCCGGACAAATTCATCCACATATTTGATTTGTTTTGGGCAATTGGGCAGAGGTCATACATAGTATAGTTTCTTCTCTTTTCTCTGTTTCTGTTGTATTGAGTAAATTACGTATGCAGTCAAATCTCTGTCTCTTCTGTCTCTTCTGTCTCTGTCCACAACAGAACAGGGAGATTAGGGTTAGGGTTTCCGACGCGTTTCGATCTCCTGGAATCTCCGAAACGAGGGGGGCTCTGCCACACCTCCTGCCTTCCGAAAATTCCTTAGCGCATCTCCAAATCCTTTGCCTTGCAGAATCCAGATCGTAGCGGCTTCCCTTCCCCCAAATCCTTTGCTTCCAGGTAAATGTCATCACACGATCTGCAGTAGATCATCATCGGAAACGTTTGGATGCCTCCCCGCCGTCTCTTTTTCGTCCTTTCGCAGTCTTGATCCGTGTCAGTGATCTTGCGAGCTCTCTCAGAAGTCCCTACCTTTCAGGGCGCAATATCACATCTTTTATTTGATCCTTCAGCTCGAGTCCATTTTGTGCATCTCTGTCCATTGTCCCTAATCATTCACTAATTTATCGCAGTTCCTCCTCGACTGATCTTATGGTTTTGATCACCGAATTTCTTGATCTGTTGTCAAGGATCCCATTAGCTTCCTATGGATGGGTTTTATCACCCATCCTTACTTGGTCGTGCAAGAAGTGTTTAAATATATCTATAGTCCAAATCATTGAGTAAATTCATTTTGTTCTCCTTCTTGATCTTGCCATCGGAATCATCGAAATCCTCACCTGTGTTAGATATCTTACAGGAATGATTGGAAATTCTTTTCTGTATTCTCTTTTTTTTGTAAATCTTCGACTAAATTCTGCTGCTTCTTGCTATCTTTATCTTTGGCATTTTTTTTTATCTCTTGTCACACGTCTTGCAATCTCCCTCAATTACAAATAAAAAATTTCACCTTTGTATTATCATTCAGCTCGAAGCTGCACTGAGCTTGTGATCATCTAAATTTCCTGTGATCTGACTATGTCGTATTCAACATTGTCAATGTTTATCACAGCTCTTAGATCCCTATTGTTTGTCCACAATATCACATATTTACTTGATGGTTAAGATGAAACATACTGTGGATCTGTAGATTGACTAAATCTTGCCCTCTCTTCCTCGATCTCGCAGCTTTCATTACAGACATTCCTGATCTGTTTCACCGATCTCGAATGAAAATATTTCTTTGATTCCTGACATCTGAAGAATCGGCATTGTCTTTTCAGATCTTGCAGACATGAAGAATGTTGGAAACAGTTCGTCCCTTAATGGACGGGCTGTCTCAAAGGCATATGATAAATCTTATGATCTACGCAGAAATGACATGTCTTCAAGGAGAAGATTTCTCAATATCATTCTAGTGGTCTCAGATTGCTGCTTGCTTGGTATCCAGGTACGAAATTTGAAACTTTTGCCTAATTGTACTTACAAATTGAACTTAAGTAAGGTTCAAAAATGTCTGTTTTGTTAGCACTTCAATAGTGGAACATTTTTATGCCCGTAGTATGTATGGATCAATTTTAAGGAAGTTACTAGGTTGAGAATCCTGATGGTAAAATTATTTTGGGATCTTCTGAAGCACCTTATCAATTGTTGGTTTTAAAGGATATTAAATGCAGATCCATAGTGGAAAACATTGTAATAACTTGAAAGCATGCAAGATCACATTGTATCTTCAATTCTTCAGGTGTCAATTAAATATTTCTAATGCATTTTGGTGATCACACTCATTCAAGTAAAATTTTCAAAACAATTTGCCTGGCCATGGCCTAGGTGGGCATGGTTTGGACAGACTAAGGACACATGGCTATATAAAAGTGTTGCTACCATTATGCATGGTTTGGGCAGGTTTAGAACTCATGGTTGTATGCAAGTGTTGCTACCTGTATGCATGGTTCTCTTTGTGATGTGCGTACCAATACTGAGGTATAAGCTCAATGATGTTGGATGTAGCATGGGACAGCTGATGACTCTCTGTTATGGGAATATATGGTTGGGTGGGATATTAGGAGTCTACCTTTGCACATGTTTGCTCAATCAATCACGTTTATGTTGTTAATATGTAATTAGGACACAAGAGAGCCTGGCCCTTTATTCTGATTGGTCATAATGTTTGAACAATAACACTGAGTGCAAATTTATTTGTTTTGAATTCTTGTCAACCTGGTAACATCTATATCACATTTTTTTGCAGCCCATCTTAGTTTACATGTCAAAGGTGGATGGAAAATTTCTGTTCAGTCCCGTTAGTGTGAATTTCCTTACTGAATTGGCGAAAGTTATCGTGACGATAGTTATGCTGCTCTTTCAGGTTTGTATGCCAGACAGCTGTAGTTAAAATAACATATAATAAGTGGAAATCTGTCTTGCTTGTATGTTTAATAGAGGTGACTAGAGTATCTTTTCAATGGATATAGTATGTTTACTCAGTTTTTGTGGAACACTGGTACAGTTATAACCATATCTTTTATTGAAGAGGACATCGAAACATGCTCTTTAATGAGCAGCGAAACTGTAGAAACTGTAGAGAAATGATTTTCAGCAAAATTATCACTCATTTCCTTATGGTGAGAAAACCCAGAGATTTGTAGTGTCTAGGGTGATCTTCCTATGGTTGCTGCATCATGGTTGAACTACTAGGACCATTTCCATTTAATCTTCCAACCTTCTCCATCATGGGAGGGATTTTAAAAGAAGCTTCCAAACTCTCTAACTTCTTACACTTACCAATTTAAGGTTTCTGCTGATTATTTAAATTATTGGCAAAAGGTCATGAATTGTAAAAACTCTTTCATTTGTGTTTATGTGATTGTTCTCACACTCTTCTACAGCTTGAGCTGAACTTTCCCTGTTCTCTTTAGCTGAAATTGGGTTGTTATAGAGTCAATGACCTTTGCCATAGAATTATGGAAGCCGTATTTATTGCAGCAGAAACTATTCATGACCATTATAAACTCTTCTTTGTTAAGTCACTTTCCTAGGGGATAAATTAATACAGAAGCCATGCTTGTTGCAGCAGAAGCTATTCATAACCATTATAAACTCTTCTTTGTTAAGTCACTTCCTGAGGGGATAAATTGCAGATTGTTTCCCGTCTGCCCATGGATCTTGTGATTCCGTTCTTCCTTAAGAATCAGGCCACATGCTGATTTTAGTGATTGCTTCTCGATTGTGTGTAAGGCATCCATGCCTAAGGTCTAGGATGATTGCTTCTTGCTTTAGCTATGCTGGTTTTTTCTTTTATATGGATGATGTATATGTTTTTATTTGTGAGTTTAATAGTGTGCTAATGAACTTATTTTACATGCTGATTGATGGAAATAACTTGTGGATCAGACTCGGAATCGAAGACCTGGAGAAAAGGCATTAGTTTCACTTCCTTCTATAATTCAGGTGACATAACGATGCATTTATTGCCAGAATTGCTCATTTGTCTTGGATTGTTGGTACCCTTAATGTGTCCAATGGAGTATTAATTGCTCCTGAGATAGTGATCGACTGTTGAGTATTCTGGTAATCTGGAAAGCAAGTGTATCAAAGAATCAATGTGATTATCAAAACTGGAGTTCTGTGTTAAAATTTAATTTGTCAAGCCATTGAGCCATTCCAATTTTACAGTCATTAAATGGGCAGCTGTCTAAGTTTATTGTCTCAATTTATGTTCTTATCTACTGAATAATTGCAACGCCGACAGTAATTGTTTATTACTCCATGAGTATTCCTAGTGCCAGAGATGAAATTGGTTGCCATAAAATAGTATTATTGCTGTTTATTCAAATAAATGAGAAACTTTCTAAAAGGTTGTAACAAACTTGTAGAATACCATGATTAGCTTGTTGATTATTAGTCATTGTGCAAGAGGAACAACAGTAGCTGCCAAAAATATTATTGTTAATGTTTATTCAAATCATTTGAAAGCAGTGACATATATTCAGCATAGAATGTGCATACTTGTTTCAGGCCGGAAGACTGAATTATCTTCTTGCTGTCCCAGCTTTTCTATATGCAATCAACAACTACCTTAAGTTTGTTATGCAGGTACTTGCCACTGTTTGCTCTGCCTTGTGGGCTTCCAATTGTTCTCATTAACACAACTCAGTTTTCTTGTTGTCTTTTCTGCAGCTTTATTTCAATCCAGCAGCCACGAAAATGCTTAGTAACTTGAAGGCATGGCTCAACAAATTGTTCAATTCATTTGAAATTTAACATATTTAATGAAGAATCTAAAATCTGGCTTAATTTCTTGTCTGATAGGTGCTTGTGATAGCATTGCTACTGAAATTTATAATGAGACGCCAGTTCACAGTTATGCAGGTTTGTTATGATCATCCTCATATATAAACATTACAGTTTTTAGACGAAGAACTTCCTTTCAAAGAAATTGCCATCTGAAAATATTTGGCAGTTTCAAAGATATATTCATACAGCATTAAGACTGATTAAGACACATACGCAAATTAACACAATGCATGTGCAACATGTTGATCCTTCGAAATTTGAGACTTGTTGAATTATCTCAAAGGTCGTCACTTGTATTTTGATACAGTATTCACAGATCCATTTGTGCAAATCATCATATTCTATGTAGGCCGTAAGATTCATAGTGATCTGAAACAGAATTTAGATTTCGTAAATTATGATGAGAGTTTCAATTGGCCTTTTACTAGGTAGTTCTTCAAGCTATTTAGTCAGTGATGCTAAAGAATGAAAATGCGTAAATGTTAAATGTTAAATGTTAAATGTTAAATGATTATATGATTTGTTAAAATATCAAATCTTGCCCTGAACTTACCCTATTTAATTAAACAGTGGGAAGCCTTAGGGCTTCTATTGATTGGAATCAGTGTCAATCAGCTGCGAGCAACACCTACAGGCACGACCTTCGGTTTTCCAGAAGCAACTGGTGCCTATATTTACACCTTATTTTTTGTGAGTGCAACCCTAAACCCTCTTCTATCGCGTTCGGTAGCATATTGTTTCAAGTGGTTAAAGATGCTTTGAATGTATTGTAGATCACAGTGCCATCTCTAGCATCTGTATTCAATGAGTATGCCTTAAAGAGTCAGTTTGATACAAGCATATACCTACAGGTAATGGCTATGTAAAGTTTCCTACTGTACGTTTAGTCATTGTAAGAAGTTACCTACAGAAGTTCATAAGACCTCATTCTCCTATGTTCTGCAGAATCTGTTTCTATATGGTTATGGTGCAATATTCAACCTCATTGCTATTATTATAACAACAGCTTTTCAAGGTTTCGAACATTTACAGCATCTTCAGTTATTACAAGAAGTGTGTGTTTATTTTCTAATTGACTGTGTACTTGAGATGCTCATAGAAAATAATAAGATACATTAATAAATTAGAGTTTCCTAATTTTGGGTATTAGATGTTCAATATCAATACTCTTTGAATATAGGGTATAAGCTCAGTGATTGATTTGCACATTTAGGATTACAAGAAATAAATGCTGGTATACGAGTTAAAGTATTATTGGGCACTGATCATGTATGTCGCAGATGCAATGTTTTGCCTGTCATTCTGGTTTGTATTGTGTTTTGATTTGCACATCTTTAATGATTTTTTTTATTAAATAGAGGATTCCCTGTCTCTTTTCGAGTTATATGGTAATATTAGTACTTCTGATATCTTTATTTGGCTTATATAAGGCCTTGCTGTATAAAAGACCAAGGAGAAAAAAATCATGCATGTTAATAGGAAGAGGACATTCGGCAAGACAAATCACAAGATGATGGGAACAGTATAGATACAGCTACAGTGGTGATCAAAACAAAATTCACACAAGAAAAGAGAAGGAATGATTATGACAGCCGCACAGGCATTTGCCAGTGGATAACAACGTATAGTGCTCCAGACTACAGCCATAGGATGATATCAGTCTTTAAGATCCAGAAGCTCCTGGAGAGCTTCCGTACCTCGATGTACACAAACAGGTGGTTCAATTCCACTGGCCGGCTATGCCATCTCCCAAGAGTGCACCTTATATAGGCCCCTCCTTTCTAGTTTGTCTTCTTTGAGCATGCCAGTGGATAACAACATATAGTGCGCCAGACTACAGCCGTAGGATGATATCAGTCTTTAAGATCCAGAAGCTCCTGGAGAGCTTCCGTACCTTGACGTACACAAACAGTTGGTTCAATTCCACTGGCCGGCTCTGTTTATGCCATCTCCCAAGAGTGCACCTTATATAGGCCCCTCCTTTCTAGTTTGTCTCCTTTGAGCATGCAATGGGTAGCTCTAAAGCGAGATTCCTTGATATTCCCATGAACATGTGCTGTTACACTGGCTATTGTCTTAGTTTGGCCAGGGAAAATCTTCAGTGTTGGGGAACCGGGCTGGGGATCTGCTGGATTTCAGTTTCACTCCTCACCTCATGTAGCACTTCTATCTGATTCTGTTGCCAACATGTGTTTGCACATGCCAATTTAGTGATATATTCAGGTCTGAACTAGTGGGAGTTTCATATAAAAAAACTCTATATATAGTTGAGTGATTAAGTAAAGTCTTTTGAGAACAAATGACGAGTATTGGTGATCCTATTCCCTTTGGAACTGTACTCTGTTGACCTTATGTTCTTGCATACAAGAGCAGGTGGATAAATGATATACAATTTTGGCAACTGGGGAGAGAAGTGTGTGCCTCACACATGACTAATACGCATAAATATAAGAAAAATATAGGCATTTCTCTGTTCAATAAAACATTTTAAGGGCTCACTTTCATATTTGATTTCTTGGAGACTCAAGATCATGCAATGACGGAGACACACCGGCATTTGTATTTACCCTTGAATATTTAATTCTTAGACCATTTTTCATATGCTGGCTTTATCTTATAACAAGTATTTTCTGGGCTTTCTAGCATGATGTTATTGATTAATTTAATGCCTACTTTAATTATGTTAAATAGGAGGGAACCACCTTGATGTTTTTCATGGGCATTCCAAAGCCACAATGCTGCTCATCCTTAACAATGCAGCCCAAGGAATACTCTCATCCTTCTTTTTCAAATATGCTGGTATGACTCAACCTCTTTTAGTTAATCTATCATGGAAGTTCTGAGTGTGAGTTTGTCTTTTCAATAAATTTGAGGATCTGTTATAATAAGTCTGATGTTGCAATGGTTCCAGTCTCAGTTAAAGTGTAAATTTGACTATGTAAATGTCTTGTGGCTTGGAATATCAGATAGAGTTATTACGAAATCGATCAAGTTCATGGTTGTGGATAAACATTGATTACATAGAACCTGTGAAAATTATTTGAGTTGTCAAGTACATTTAAAGAGTACCTTCATTTGAACTTTTGGTCGGTATTGAATGAAGCAAACAATAATATTTGCATTCCTCAAGAAACACTATTTCGCACTGAAAATGTTTTTTGTGGTATCAAGAATACTAATACTGAATTTCTTTATCAAATACCAGATACAATCTTAAAGAAATACTCTTCAACTGTCGCCACCATCTTTACTGGGTTGGCATCTGCAGCTCTCTTTGGACACACCTTGACAATTAATTTCATTCTTGGTGTTTCAATTGTCTTCATATCGATGCATCAGGTTAGGAATACAGGATGCTATTTATATGTGCTGGGAAAATATTATAATTGCATTTAAAATGGAATGTGTACTGATGACCACCTCCATCATTGGATTGCTTCCTGGTTGCAGTTCTTCTCCTCACTCTCGAAACCAAAAGATAAGGAGTCCGACCAACATCCATTGGATGGTGAAATGAACACAATGTAAACATCTTTACCGTTGTATAGATATAATATGCACATATTCTGAAATGGGCTGCTTCATATAAAAAGTCTTTCTAGAGGGAGTTTATCAAGTAGGCTATCATCTGTGTCCAAATCTTAGAATGCTGTGTGCTGAGACTGTTTCTCTTACATGAAACATTTGCAAACTGTTCTATAATACTTTTAAGTTAGAAATGCATGTTTTTTGGGGTTACTCCTATGAAGTGAAATGTCTCCTCTCTCTTACTCTCTTATTGTACTATTTTTGGACTTGCATTCATACTGTAGTTGGACCTGTAGGTTGAACTGCTTCTTGTGATTATCGACATGAATTTAAATCTCCTCTCCATCTCTCATCATATGATCTTTACATTCTTGCAGGACAAAGGACTCATCTTTATTAAACATGGCTACAGGTGCTTCAGAAGAGGTAAGGATGATGAGACCCTTCACTTTTTAAAACACTACCAGGATGCCTTCCTGTAATATAAACTTCACTTACCACAGAGGGGTATTTTAGTAACTATTTAAAATTACAGGGATGTTCTGTAAATGTCTCTGAAAGTACTGGTATTTTTGGGTTTTCTTGTTTTGGTTTATCACCATACTTATACATCAGCTAATGGCATTGTGCAGGCGGCTCATAAAATAAGCATTAGAAATGAGATGGAACCACTTCTACCAATCCACACTTCTCATGAATCAAGATGAAGATGTTTTTGTTGCTACACATGAATTTATGTGCACAGAAGATCCATTTGGATTTGGCACAATATCTCGCAACACTAATGATTTTGACTCAGCAGGGCATTGTTGTAGCTGAAACTGAATGATATGATAACTGACCTGCTCCAGCTCTTTCGGCTCGTTAGGGATTTTGAAGGAAAATGAAGAATGCTTCATTATCTAGTGAGGCTAGAGGCATCATATATGATATATATATATATTATATAAATATTCTTTGATTCAAAATTCATGTATGTACATTTTCTGAGCAAATATTATGAAATACTATTGCCCATATTTTTGGATTTTCTGATGCCGGGTGTTTCAACTATGAAGTCCAATTTATTTTCGGCTGAATCGGCAGCGTTCTGTTTCGTGATGATTCTCGTTTTATTGAAGGTTTATATGCTGGGGAAGAAGGCCCATAATTCATGTAATTTTAGCATATAATTGATCGATGATAGTGTCCTTAAAATCAAGTCATTGTTTTATATAGGCATATAATTATATGCTTCGGAACAAGAACAGGGCCCGCCATAATTCTACAATTCATGTGTTTCAAATGTTATTGATATTTGCTATTGTAGCTAAACAATCATGTGGTTCTTTGGTTTGGGTTTTAATATACGAGTCTTGTGTTGAACACCTCGAAATATTAGCTTGCTACATGATTCACATACAATAATTTAAATTGGTTGATAAAATTTGTCCTATGAGTTATGTGGTGAGAGAATTTAACTAAAATTGTGAAGATCACAAGATTTGTAAGATCAAGCTTTTTGCAAGGACTTGTAAATGGGAAGTTGGGGGCAAAACGCACGCGTGTACTATAGTTCCAAGTGGGTTTGAACACATGATGTTGGTAATTTCCTTCTTAGTGAAGATGAATCTCAATGTAGTTGGTGAGAGACTTGGTTCTGTTGTTCTTAGGACCCAAAACAAATTTGTAGGGTTGAAGAAAACCTGATCAAATCACAACTATTCCGATCAATATTGATGAAGCATATTGATGAGGTTTCTAGATGTGCTTAAATCAACACTATTGTGTGTCTTTAAATTACAACTTTTTTTGTCCTGAATCTTTAGTAATTGTAGATGTAATGGTTGAAGTAATCTTGCCATTCATGGTAATGATCTCTATGTGCCTATAAATAGGCATCCCTTGTTACTATATTACATGATCATCCCTTGAGACCCCACCACATAGACATGTAGTTGTTAATTAATCAATCTTACTCGATGATTTTGTTTTGTCTTGGTCACACTATTCAATCAGTATGTTATTATTGTCTTTTGAATCAAGATCCATATAGGGTATGCCATATCTAGGGAAGAATGACATTTGACTGTAGCTTTCATCTCGCTCCTCCCCAAGTGCCAATCTTTTTGAAAGGTGGAAAGTCAAACCCAACATCTATCAATTTTGTTCGAGTATCTTTTGGTAATGTTTTAGCCAACGTGTAAATAATACCTCAAACAATAAGTTAGAGGTTTTCCATGTTGCAACTCATCTCCTTTATAAGAACATTAAACTAGATCTCATAACATCACCTCAAAAACAATGGGCCACAACTTGTTCATCGCCAAACTCATATTAGCATATAAAAACAATATGGTTCGGCTTTTAGCAATACATATATAATATGCATGGACATAGGTAGGCTGGTTTTTAGGAATGCATATGGAGGCCACAAGCACATCCATGTTGGGCCTTTAGCAATGCATACAAAATACACACTCATGAATGCGTGCCTGTGCACATACACAAACATTGCAATTGGCACATAAAAAATTGAAAGACACGGCCTAGCAACAAACACAAGCACTAAATGGTTTGTTTTTTTTTCCAAAGTGGTTGTAACGGATAAAATAGAGGAAAGGACTGTTCAAAGGTCTAAGAATGGATCAAGTATCTCATGTTCAAAGGTCTAAGAATGGATCAAGTATGTCATCCTCTTATGCCTACATGGAAATAGTATGCCATGTGTAATGCTTTTTTTAAGGAGTGCTTACCAAGCGAGAATCCACATGGATTTTTTTAACTACAAAAACACTTACTACCAACAAAATAGAAAGAAAGAAAGGAAGGGACACAATGGAGAGCTCCAGGAGTCTCATCAACTAGTTCGTAGTGATCATCATCCATTCCCTCTCCCTCTAAGAAAGAAAGAAAGAAAGACACACAATGGAGAGCTCCTCTCACAAACTAGCTAGTAGTGATAATCATCCCTTCTCTCACCCTCTGCATGAGTTTGTGAAAGTGTCACCCATAGTGAAGCACCAAAACTACTTGAAAGCAACCCTTCTCCTTCGATCATGCCTTCTTTCCCTCTT
>NW_028231401.1:0-13301 GCF_043228905.1 Azolla caroliniana | reverse complement strand
ATACTGGTGGATGTGCGGTTAGGTGGGGGGCGGATGTCGTGAAGATTTTCGTCCACAAGCGGAAACCCGAGCAACGAGGGACAAAGAGCGATGTGCAACGTTGCACACGTACATAATGTATTTGTAATAGTAATAAAGGTATAAAGGTGATGTGGTCTTGTACGCACAACCACGCGAGAGAGAGAGAGGTACTATGCGGTACATAGGTACCTAGTTGTTTGTGAGGAGGTGGGAGTTAAGGGGGGCCATCGATCTCACCCTCCCCAAATCAAGGCAAATATCGCCTTTGAATGAAGGGGGGATATTTTAGTCTCGTTTTTGTAAACGGTCTTCCCTCCTTGTGCTATAAAAGGAGAGGGAAGGCACCATTGTGAGGGTTGCCTATTTTGAGTGTGTGAGGTATACCACATAGGTCGAGCGTTAGGGTTAGGGTTAGGGTTTCTTTGTCTTTTCTTCATCTTCGTCGGTTAGGGTTTCAAGTAGTCGTTTGGTGCGGCCTACGCGGCCACTGTTTGTAATCGTTCATTTCGTTTTAATATATCTTGTTGATAATCTTGTCTCCATGTTCCTCTTGTTCGATCTAATCTCTTGTTCATTCTTCTTCTTCTTGAGCAAAGCTTTCATTCCATGTCCGATTCCTTCTCCTCTACTCCTTAGTCCAAGACCCCCGTGGTCCCGCCCTTCTCCACGCACGCGCGTAGCAACGCGACAACGAGATCCCGATTCAATGTTGCGGCATTCTACGCTAACTTGGTCGATCGTTACCAACTCACCCATGGCCTCCAAGCCGCTCTCGACTACATCGAACACGGTACAGGTTGGGACACCCGCCTCGATAGCCAATTTGCCGCACTCGTCCCCTGGGAGTTTGATTTCTGCGAGACCCCCCTACTGCTCACCCGCCTCTACACCTACTACCCCGAAGTCGCCTCCGAACCCCAAGTCGACATCTTCCTTTACCCACATGTTTACCGAGATAAGATGTCTACTTGGGCGACCGCAAACCCCACCTCAACTCGAGGATGGCACCACTCGGTGGTCGACCCCTTCATTGAGCCACCCGACATTCAACCCCCATGGGCTCCCCTAGTTCGAGCGCCCGTCCTTCCGAAAATGGTTTTCCCTACACCCTCCAGAGATGCACACCAACCCCTCCTTTTTTCCACTCCCATGCCGTTGGCCATGTCATGAATGTCAGGTAGCCCAAGCACGACTACCCACCCTCCATTTCAATAGGCCCGTGTTTCCACGACCCCCTCGCACATCTCCGAAGGAAACTAGAATGATCCGTGTCATGCGGCATTTCCTCCGTACATACCTCAACATCCCTAACCCCGACATCCAAGCCAACCTTTGTTTTTTGTAATTGCTGCTCATCCTCCTCGACTCTGGCCCTTATGAGACCCTTGCATTCAAGGAACACAACCACTCGGCGTGGGGTCTCGCATTTGATTTGAATAAAGGCCCCTAAACCCCCCCTACTCTATCCTTCTCGCCCCCGACGCCTAAAGCTCCCCTCCCACAGTGCACCCAGGAGTGTGCACTCATTAGGTTGGGGGGGATGTTAAGCGCTTGGATTGCACCACGACCAGTCATGAAGAAGAGCGCATCAACAAGGATGTAGTATGGCTAAAGAACCTACGAAGAGGAAATGGCAAGAGGAAAGAGGGCTAAAAGACATCCAAGTGTGAAAGGTCCATACCCTAAATGTAAATGCTATATAAACCAAATCGTGGTGTCTTTGTAAGGGTTCTTCCATTTGTAAAGATCTCCCTATTGATTAAGAGCTAGAGCTTCCTCTCCTCCTTCTTGTAACCTTTAAGGTTAAGAGAGATTAGTGCGGTGTTTAGTTAGAGAACAATAATCTCTCTTCCTTGTTGGTGCTAGACCTCTTAGCAAAGAGGGTTAATAAACATATTCATTACTCTTATTGTCTACATTAATTACCCTATTGTTTATGAGAGTGAGCTTGAGAGAGTGAGAGAGATATCGTACTTAATCATCTATTAATTGTTAAGTGAGTGTGAGGCTCAGAGGTGTCCGACAACCATCTCCGCCTGATTCGCCATCAAAAGGGTATACGCCGGTCCTAACTCCGCAAACGACATCGAGGAGTTAACTCCGTCGATACATAGATCTTACACAGCACCTCGAGCATGTGTCTCCGATTCGGCTTAGGTAACTCCGTGTTAGAAGGTTTTATTGACTCGGACATGTCGGCTAATGTAGATACCAATCGGTCCATGTCTGGGTATGTTATGACTTTTGTAGGGGGAGTTGTCTCGTGGCAATCGAGTCTGGAGAATGCCGTGGCACTATCAACCACGTAAGCTGAGTACATAGCTGCAATAGAAGCTGACAAAGAGATAATCTGGATGAAGGAGTTCATCGGTGAGCCATGAATTCGACAAAAGGAATTCTAACTCTACTGCGACAGCCAAAGTGACATCCACCTTGCCAAGAATGTCGCCTACCACGCAAGGAACAAGCACATCCAAATGAGGTATCATTGGCTCTAAGAGCGAGTAGAAGAAAAGGATTTTGCTCTAATGAACATCCACATAGTGAAGAACGAATCCGATACGTTGACAAAGGTGTTGTCGGCAGAGAGGCTAAATGCATATCGAAAACAAGTTAGACCGATGAAACCCCATGCTGGAGTGGAGGGGGAGTTTGTTGAGGAATAGGTCCCTCTGAATGGGTCGAGCACCGAATGTGAAGGAGAACACAAGTTGGATCGGTCGGAGCCAGAAAGATGTGAGCTAGATCAAATGGGTCCGATGCAGAACTAGATAGAGTCCATATAGGTATTTGGGAAATAGGACACATTTGTAAATAGGTTTTTGTGTCGCACCTATCCGGGCCAGTTTTCTAAATGGCCCAAAAGTTATATAAGTATAAATATAACTAGGGTAAGCGTTATGTTTAGTGAGAACAATAGTTGTTGATATTGTGATATCGTGTGTGGGAGGTCATTGCCTTTGTAGAAGACATAGGTTGCGAGAGAGAGAATCAGAGAGAGCACGATCATCTCTGTTTTAACTGACTATTGGTGAAGTGCGTGAACCCTAGGTCGGTGCCTATGAGCTCATCTTGTACTTTCCTCTCATTGTGACTTGTTTGGTGTCTATGGACACCCGTGGTTTTTTATCTGGTTCTGGGTTTTCCATGTTAACATCTTGCGTACAACATTTTCGTTTTCTCTGTTTTGGCTCGTTTTTTATTTCAGACCTTAATCTCAGTTGTGACCGAGTCCTGTTTTCTTTTCACAAACATATCAAAAATGTTTCAAGAAAACAACAACACTCTGTACATACAGTGTGGTCAGTGTGCACTTTTTATACAAACCCTGAAGAGTGGGCTGATAGAAGTACTTACAAGTACTTTGTTGAGAGAGCAAGCTCAACATGGGCAGGACCGGCTAGACAAGCCAGAAGGTCAACCCGGATTTAATCTAGTCAGCTTGGCCCACTTTCCAGACCGGATACCGGACCGGCTAAAGAAGTCGGATACCAAATTTGGATGACAAAGCTGGATGTCAGATCTAGATGACGGATCCGGACCGGATGACAAATCTGAAGCAGTTGTGGAAGCCATACGGAACGTCACACGTGCCTTGTAGACCTATTTCTTTAAATAGGTCCAATGTAGGTTGTTAGTGTTAGAGGCTCTTTTATGAGCATTGAAGTACATGTCAATACTTCATAACAACCCTGATAGATGGGTTTGTATATATAAAGTCCATTTGAGCACTATTGATGTACTATGTAGTGAGTATTGTGTAGTGAGTCTTTTGTAATAGAATTTCGTTGTTGTCTGCTCTCTCTCAGTCTCTCTCTCTTTCCTTGTACTCTATATTTTGTGTTAACAAACTGTTCTATTTCAACTTTTGGATAACCAACTGACAATTGGTTCATAAGCTTCCATATCTAATTTTTTACATGGTATCACAACATGAGTATTAGAGCTACCTACTAATGTAAGCATATGATAAGTATTTAATCGATAAATAGATAAGAAAGGAAAGAGAGAAAGAAGGGTGCCGATCCACCCGGCCACCCCCGAACAAAGGGATTGAGATGGACTCGAGCCTCGATCGGCGTCCCATACCACTGTTGTGTCGTCGAGTCGTACCTGGTGTTGGCGCGCTTGCTACAAGAGTTGACCCACCACAATGTCAGAGTCTCAACGTAGTCGATAATGTGTCAAATGAGGGTAGCTAGGCCTCATATTTATAGCCAGACCTAAGGCTCCCAGGCAAGTTCACACTTTGCCTAATGGGTTACCCCAATCCCAAGAATTAAAAGTAATCCTTCCCTTCTTTACACTTTCATTTAACCCTCACACTTTATCCACGTGTATAGAATACTACGGTAACACTTACCACAAGATATGATCATATGCAGGTAACAGTGAGGGTTGAGAAGCATCCTCCGCATGGGACGTCTCTTACTGACAAGAGTAATCAATAAGGTTCCGGACAACAAAGAATAGAAACATGGACTAAGGAATGGGTGGTGCTCTACCGACATAAAAGTTGGGTAACTACGTGTCTTGGGAATACAAGATGCACTAGCACCTGCTCGGGCATGGCTATTGGAGCTACATCTAGGGAGAAAATGAAATAGCGCCAGAATCGGCACACAAGGATTTTCTGGGTTGGGAATAGGGAGCAAGTAAAGTCTTTTACTAGCTTGCATCCTGTGTGTACGATCAAATGTTCGGCTATATTTGGGATGCAAAAACACCGAAGGAGGCATGGGAAAATCTAAAGAAGATTTTCGAAGCAAGTACCACGGCTCGAAAGTTGCAACTTCGCCAAGAGCTCAAGAATATCCAATAGAAGGATCTGATGTTGACCGACTATACCACAAAGATCGAGGAGATCTGTAATGCCCTGGGGTGCATCAATGTATCATTGAATGAGGAAGAAATGGTACAAATCTGCCTTGGTGGTCTAGCTCAGAGGTATGGACCGATCCGTACGGTTGTTTGCACAAGGGAGAAACCATTGTCGTTCTTCAACCTGCAATCGCTGCTTATGGTCTAAGACAACCACACAAGTGCGTCGTGGAATAGTTGGACAACTAGTTGGAGGGTGCTTTATATAAGGTCACCCTCTCTCTTCATTAACTTATTACAACAACCACTCTCTCTTGGGGAATGTGAAGAATCATTAGTCATGGGGAATATGGAACTCATTAGTTATGTGTCATAGAATATGATTCTATGACATATAGTTAATGTGTAGAGAGTGATGTGACTCTTGACCTTTGAGTGCTCATAGATTCTCAGAGAGTGTGTTCACACACAATGTTAGGTTGAGCTTGATTCTCAACACGCCCCCTCAAGCTCAACTCGGGTCGGTTCCTTTCGGTTGATGTCCGCTTCGGCTAGTATCCAGTTCAAACGATCTTCGGTTCTCTCTTGTACTCCCCCTCAAGCTTGGCAAGTCCAGGATTGTCAATCCAAGGTCTGACATGAATTGCCGAAGCTTGTCGGCTCCTAGGACCTTGGTCAAGATGTCGGTTGTTTGAAGATTCGTGTTGATGTGTTGAAGGTCGACATCTCCGGCCTAAACGCGCTCTCGAATGAAGTGATAGTGCACTTCAATATGTTTTGCGCGTGTGTGGAACATCGGGTTTTGAGCCAGATAAACATTGTTCATGTTCTCGCAGTAAAGGGGAGTCGAATCTTTGATGGGAACGCCCAGATCCTTCAATATTCTCTTGAGCCATACGACTTCATATGCAGCCACGATTGCACACCTGTATTTGGTCTCCGTGCTGGAAAGTGCGACAGTAGGCTGCTTCTTACTACTCCAAGATATTGCTCTACTGGCGAGCAAGAATACAAATCCGGAGGTCGATCGTTGATTGGCTCTAGCCGGCCTAATCAACATCTGTGTATCCTTCGAGACGAATTGGCATGGCCGATCTGTAGAGAATTCCATAGTCCATCCTTCCACTCACATATCGTAACACTCGCTTAGCACAATCGAAATGAATATCTCACGGAGTTTGCATGAATTGGCTAAGGAGGATGACCATATAGCTGAGGTTGGGTCAAGTGATCGTGAGATAGATGAGGCTCCCAATCAATTGTCGATATTGAGTCGGCTCGCACTCGACTGTGCCGGAGTCAACATCTAGTTTGAGGTTTCGTTCGAGAGGGGTTGCCACAGATTTGCACTCAGTACTTGTATAACAAGTTCAGGATGTAGTGCCGTTGAGAGATCATAATGTCTGATGGAGTTTGAATTACCTTGATGCCAAGGAAGTAATGGTCCATGGACCTCCTTCATGTACGTCATCTCGAATTTGCTAGAGAGGAGGGACTTGACCTTGTTGATGTCGACTAGACTTTCACCTCCAATGACCAGGTCATCTACATATAGGATGATGACAATCGGGCTTTCAGAGTCGTTTCGTACGTAGAGGGAGTTGTCGGATTTCGACATTCTAAAGCCGATTTGATGAAGATATTGTGTTATCTTCGAGTGCCAAGCACGCAGTGCTTGCTTGAGGCCGTAGAGTGGCTTCTTCAGTCGGCAAACTGCTTTTAGATGGATGCTCGATTCAAAGCAGGGTGGTTGTACCATGTACACCTCCTCTTCTAATTCTCCTTGAAGAAAGATGTTCTTTATGTCCATTTGATGGAGGTGCCACCTTTTCGCCATTGCAAGTGCAATTATAGTCCACACAGTCGTCATCTTTGCCATTGGGCCAAAGGTCTCTTCATAGTTGACTCCATATATTTGTGTGTATCCTTTTGCTATGAGTCGAGCTTTTTAGCGGTTGACGGAACCGTCAACATTATACTTCACCTTGTAAATCCATCTGCGGCTAATTGCTTTCTTGTGCGGTGAGTGGGGAACGAGATCCCATGTCTCGTTCTTGGATACTGTTAGAGCTTAGATCTAAAGTAAGCATATGATAAGGATAAAAGATAGATAAATAAGAAAGGAGAGAGAGAAAGAAGGGTGTCGATCCACCTGACCACCCCCAAGCGAAGGGGTCGAGACAAACTTGAGCCTCGATTGGCGTCCCATACCACCGTCGTGGCGTCGAGTCGTACTTGGTGCTAAAGCGCTCGCTACAAGAGTTGACCCACCACAATGTCAGAGTCTCAACGTAGTCGATAATGTGTCAAATGAGGGTAGCTAGGCCTCATATTTATAGCCAGACCTAAGGCCCCCAGGCAAGTTCACACTTGGCCTAATGGGTTTCTCAATGTCGAGGATAAAAAGTAATGGTTCCCTTGTTTACACTCTCGTTTAACCCTCACACGTTATCCAAGTGTTTAGAATACTACGGTAAATTCTCACCACGGGATATTATATGGTCATGCCCGTAATATACTCCCCCTCTTTAAAACATTGCACTCTTGCAATGGAAAGTTAGGGAAGTTAGTTCTAAGAGTATTTTCGCATTCCCATGTGGCATCTTTGATAGATTTATCCATCCATTTAATTTTAAATTCTCAGATTAATTTTTAACGCAAATTTTTTGTTTTAATATCGAGAATTCTTTTTGGTACATGTGGTTTAGAAGATAATTCTTCAGAAGTAACCAGAGTTTCAGTTGTAACTGTATTGTCGCCAGAACCTAGAAATTCTTTTAGACGACTTACATGAAAAATTGGATGGATTTCAATGCCATTAGGAAGAGCCAGACGATGGGTTGATGAACCAATGCGTTTGAGGACTGTAAAACGTCCACAAAATCGTGGGGCTCACTTAGCCCATTTACCTGTAGACAATTTCTTAGATTTGTGAGGTACACATAAAAATACCTTATGTCTAGAGCTAAATACATGTGATTGTCTATTATGATCGGTATAAAAACGCGCTCTATCTTGAGATGTTTTTATATTATCTCGTGCAAGATGCAACATATCTTGCATATCCCAAAGAAAGTTTTGCATACTTCACAACTCATCATGATGTATATTAACATCAATCGGGGCTCGTGGTTGAAAACCATACATCAACATAAAAGGATTGTATCTCATCGACGTATCCTTGGAGCTATTATAAGCAAACTCCAAAATTGGGAGATAACGTTCCCATTTTGTTGGTTTTGTACCAACATATGCACGGTGCATGTCCTCAATAATTTGATTTACTCGTTTTATCTGTCCATCGGATTGAGGATGATCCGTGGAGCTCATGCTCAATGTAGTTTCTAACTTCTTAAAGACATGCATCCAAAAGTCGCTAGTAAACTTTGGATCTCGATCACTCACGATATCCATTGGTAACCCATAAAAACGAAATAACTCGTCAACGAATTGGTAAGCCAATTCAGGAGTTGTTACCGTGGTTTGAGTACTAATAAATCTGGCCATTTTAGTTAGTTGATCAACCACAACCCAGATGGCATCATGAACTTTTTAGGTGCGAGGAATGCTAACAATAAAATCCATGGATATACTTTCCCATTTATTATTGGGAATGTCCAAGGGATGTAAAAGTCCAACGGCTTTAAGTTGCTCGGCTTTGTTAACCTGACATTGGTGACATTTAGTCACATAACTATGTATGTTAGGGCGCATCTTAGGCCAATAGAATTGATTGGAGATGAAAACGAGTGTACGATGTATTTCAGGGTGCCTTGCTGAGGGTGCATCATGGCATTCAAAAAGAATTCTCTTTTTGATCTCAGGCAAATTTGGAACACAAACCTTCCCATTATGGTAGAGCAGACCGTTAGCAATGTGGACGGATTCCTTCGAGGATGTGGTAGTGTTTGTTCCAGACTCAACTCTTGCCCAATATTTCGAAAAATAACTGTCATCAGGATACTTTCCTCAAAGGTGATCATAAAGATCTAATGTTATTTCAATGAAGCTAAGCATGTTAACTTCACGGATGCGGCTTAATACATCAGCTACAGTGTTCATGGAACCTTTACGATATCGTATGGAAAAATCAAAGTCCCGGATGAGATCTGCCCATCATACCTTACGACCTTTCAGGTCTTGTTGGTCACAGAAATATTTCAAGGACTCGTGGTCCATAGTTACCACAAAACGATTTCCATAAAGATAATGGTGCCATGTTTTGAGTGCATGAATAACTGCAAATAATTCCTTTTCTTGAATGGTATACCGACACTAAGTAGAATCAAGTTTCTTACTATTGAATGCTATTGGTTTACCATCTTGATATAAGACAACACCTATAGCATAATCTCTTGCATCAGTTTCAACCTCAAAAGGTTTTGAAGGATCTGGTAAAAGAAGCGAAGGAGCCTTGCACATTAGGTCCTTGAGTTCCTTAAAGGCGAGTTCTAGTGTAGCATTCCACACAATAGATTTTGTAGACTTACCTATTTGACCTTTGAGATGATCAATAAATGGTGTCGTCAATTGGGAGTAATTACGAAGAGATTTTCACAACAAACCGACAAAACCAAGGAATGATCGAACTTCTCGAATATTCCGAAGAGTGGGCCAAAGTTTGACTAGTTCATTATCCGCTCGAATTGCGTTTAGTTGTCGACTATTCTCTCGTTCAACTCTTGCTTCGAACTCTCTAAAGACCAACAATACCTAGTCATTCGTATTCAATATGGAAGCCCACAACTTCCGACTGCTTTCATTAATGAAGGTCACAACATATTGTGAGATGGCATGTGACTTGGTATCTACGTAGCATACGTCAATATGCATGAGTTCTGGTGGCATTCTCTTCCTTGTCGGGGGCTTGATATGGAAAGAGGTTCTGTTTTGCTCGTTGGCTAGACAATCAATGCACTTCTCGAGTTTCACATTCTTCACCTCCGGAATGAGGTCATCATCAACAAGTCTCCCATCCTCAAATACAACTGTTGGTTTTCCGAGCTCGAGCCACTATCAAGCTCCCTTTACTGAACTTCATGATGTCGTTCCATATGCTACCTGTTGACCTGTTGATATTAGGTTAAGTCGGACTTCCGGAATGTGTCAAACATCCTTCAGCACTAATCGGCACCCAGTCGATGTCACCAAAAACACATCCCCTATGCCGAAAAGTCGGAATGCTCCTTCATTTCCCATCTTCACAAGAGCGTGGTCTCCGACCTTATAGGATGAGAAGCACTTTCGGTCAAATGACACACCCAAATCGACCACCCATGTCGATTCATCGTCGAAAATGTTCAATTCATTTTGCTCACTGATGAGCAACAATTCCTCTTCACTTGTCGTTAATATCGACGTGCCTTTTTTATCCGGATTCTTCTTCGAATCTACATTGACAGCTCCTCCCTTTTCCTTTCGGAAGTGTCGTCAATTCTTCTAGAAGTGCCCCGACTTCCCATAATAGAAGCATGTGGGCCTTCCCCTTGACTTTGACCTTGTCCCCGACTTCTCCCGGTTTTGGGGACTTTGATTCCGGCCTCTTCCCTGATTGGCATCACCTTCCGTGACTAAGGCCTTCGGGTCGCAAATTTCCTCTTTATCCTTCCGACGAGCTTCCTCGTTTAACAAGTTCGATTTCACCTTCTCTAGGGATAAGTGCTTCCCTTCCGGTCAAGCAAATCCTAGTGTGACAATGAGTGCCTCCCAACTGTCCGAAAGGGATCCTAGCAATAGTAGTGCTAGTATCTCGTTGGCTAGAGGTGCTTCTCGAGATGTGGTTTGGTAGATTAGTCCTTTGAAAGCATTCAGATGCTCCGCACCTGAGTTTCACAATCATCCTAAAGACTGAGACTCTGTTAATGACATTTTTATTCTTGAACATAATGTCGATCTTCTCCCAAAGACATATACCTTGTTCTCATCATCAAAGTTGTTGTATAGAGTGTCTATAAAACACTTTATGTATGTTGCCAGCTTCAGATGCATGACTTCCCAAGTCGATGCATCGATCTTGTCGGGCTTGGACTTCCCATATTGCACCAGCAACGACAGATCTTTGCATACAAACATGTCTCTCATCTTCAACTTCCACATTGAGTAGTTGGAGCCAGTTAGCTTGAACATTGCCCCAAATGTATCTTCCATTTTTTCCTTCACTTGACGGTAATGAACCTTGCTCTTATACTAGTTTGACAAGAAAATGGGACTCGATCACAACCGAGATGTAGGCCCGTAATGAAAAACGAGCCAAAACACAGAAAACAAAAACGTTGTACGCAAGATGTTAACATGGAAAACCCTTAACCAGGTAAAAATCCATGGATTTTCACAAACATAGAACAAGTCACTATGAGAGGAAAGTACAAGATGAACTCACATGCACTGACCTAGGGTTCACACATTTCGCAAACAGGTGGTTACAACAGAGATGCTCATGCTCTCTCTGATTCTCTCTCTCGCAAGCTATGTATTTTGCAAAGGTAACAACCTTACACACACGATATCACAATAACAACTATTTTTCTCACTAAACATAATGCTTGCCCTAGTTATATTTATACTTATATAATGTTTGGGCCATTTACAAAACTAGCCCGAATAGGCGCAACACAAAAACCTATTTACAAATGTGTCTTATTTCTCGGATTCCTATTCAGACTCTATCTGGTTCCGTATCGAACCCATTCGGTCGAACTTGCATCTTTCCGGCTCCGACCGATCAGACTTGTGTTCTCCTTCACAACAGTGCTCGACCCATCCATAGGGACCTATTTCTCAATAGTTTTCTCTCCCTATCTCTCCCACTCTCGCTTATTGTATTTTGCCCTCTCTGTGTTTTTACTTACCTGTGTCTGTTTATAAGCTTCTGTGTACATGATTCTTTACAAGCTAATTAGTGATCAAGGCAATCATTTTATCAATAAAGTAATTCATGAATTAACAAATTATGATGTAGTAGTTCATAAGAAGAGTACACCCTACTATCCTCAGGCCAATGGATTGGCCAAATCAACTAATAAAACGCTTCAAATGATTTTGAGCAAAATCATCAACAAAAATCACATAGACTAGGATTAGAAGCTGAATAGTGCATTATGGGCATGTCATACGACTTACAAAACTAATCGATCAACACGGTTTCGATTAGCATTTGGATTAGAAGTTGTGAAGGTTGATTGAGTCTATCCTCACACTTTCTGATTGTTTTTTTGTGATAAGCTTAGATTTTCCATGTCTAGTAGCATTTGCTTTGTCCATTTATAGAATTGACAATACAAATATTACATATTAACTTTCTACAATATTTACACACACACACACACACATATGAACATGGTAATAAATAAAAAATTGATTTCATGAATCTAATGGTATACAATGAAATAAAGGTTAGGGTAGATGAAACAAAGACGTCTCATTTATAGTAAATAAGGTACAATGTAACATGGACATCGAAAAAGTGAGTTCATGTTAAGAACATATGTAGGCAACACCAATATCTTATAACAAATATTATACAAATGGTAGAGGGGAATTTTGGATGTTATGAAGGTCCTGGCTTACGTGATAGAGGGACCTATTGGTTAACATCATGCTAATCAAATGGCACTGTAAAGGAACCAAAGAACATAATGAAGAAGAAAAGAAGAAAGTGTATGTACAAGTCACATGGCACATACTTGTATTGATGGCTCCAAATTGTGAAGCAATTGGAGACTAAGATTGTGGTGCTTTGCAAATGTAGAGAGCAAATTTTTTGGAAGTTTGTGTATGTCTTAATGTTAAGAAATTAATGCAGAACTAGGTTATACTTGAACTCCATGGCTAAGGTGAAATCATATTATCAAAAGTAGAGGGAATGATTAGAAAAGAAACTAATTCAAGAAAGGCGATGAGGATAGGAGTGAATGGGACACCTTCCTTCTCAAATGAGTCACAATAGGCTTGTGTTGAATGGATAAATGTTACAAGAGTCTTAATGAGGACATTAGGTATCAGAGAGAAAATTTGAAGTCAAGTCATTGATAGTGATAAATGATAGAGAGACAAGTGCCCTTGGAAGTCTGGAGCTTGTAGCAATGCACAAGTATTTATTTGTGGAGCTACATATGTCTAAGCATATCAGAATACTTAGGCAATTGTCTTGTAGATGTGGCTAAATATGATTAAGCTTATGTGTATGTACATGTTTGTTTGTATAAGTATGTGTATGCTTGTATATGTACATGTATTATCTTTGTGTAAATGTTTATGTATATATTAATCTGCAAAATAAATGAACGTGTTTGTATATAAGAGTCTCTCACATAAATAAAATGAATGAATGTGTTTGTATATATAAGTCTCTATGTACATGTGATGTGTATGTGTATACGTATATTTAAGTATGTAGGGATATTTCAGGAAAGTTAAGTTTCCCTTTTTGGAAGATGAACATTTGTAGATTTGGATGCCTT
>NW_028231400.1:0-13305 GCF_043228905.1 Azolla caroliniana | reverse complement strand
AAACATCATATGGTCCAAATGTGCCAGATCGAGAAGCATGCTACCAACATCGATATCTCCTCAAAAAAACCAGAGTTTGTGTTAGGTTTCACTCCAACACATTGGAATACACTGCCACCCTACACTATAAATCCATGACCATGTGGGTTTGGCTATTCCGCTCAACCTTCCCCTGTTAGCTTCAAACCTTGTAAGGACCCCCACACAACTCTCCCATTCACACTGCATGTTGCCACTATCCTGAGACTTCTACCCCAAATGTTGATCGCCTCTGCACAATTCCAAAAATAGTGAGGTCTCGATTCCAAAGAGTGTTCACATAACTTACAACCAACCTCCCCACCACGACACCTCATCCACTCCCCTATGGGTATCGCCTTATGCTAAGAAGCCAAAACCAAACCTTCATTTTTTCACGCATATCGAACGCCCATTGTCTCCTCCAAAACGACTTCAACAAGTCATATGATATGCCTTTATCCCTCCAACTATTGCGAGTCTGAGCAACGCCCACTGATTTGGAGCCAATGATTTGCTTTCCTAGCTTAGTACTATACTAAAAAACACCCTCCAGTTTGTTCATTCCCGGTTTTCTGCCACCATACCTCTAATGGATTCCACTCCAAATCACATAGGGTCTTTTTGTCAAATAGCCATAGTTTACGATCATTATCCAACTTCCCTAGGTCCGGGTTCACTTGCCACTTCTTACCTTCCAACACTGCCACCCGCACTGCCCTCCGGCCATTGTCGGACAAAGCACTTAGGTTTCCCCACAAACGATACTCATTTTTTCTGTCCAAGCATCATACCGTCTTCGCTTCTAATCTAGGAGTTCCAAAACAACGGTTTTTAGAGTTGTTCCTCCAACGTTTTTGGTTGCATTAAGACCAACCCTTCTCTTACACTTGACCAGGCCATCATTATGGCACGGACCACCCTGTCCTCCATGCTAGCCGGTTCTTTCAACTTTAGATCTGGACTGAACAACCACTACATCTTTGCCTTCCAAGGGCCCCCATTCCTTGGACACCAAAGGTCAGCTCTATCCCTAAGAAGCATCTTCCACAATTCAGGTCCAGGTTGTAAACTTTGCACCAGTAACTTACCGAGTAAAGTCTTACTTTGGTGAACTGGATCCACCAACCCAACTCCACCCTGGTTTTTCGCCTTGATCAAACAATTCCACGCCACTTTAGCTGATGTCGTCTCATGGTCTCTACCCGACCATAGGAACCCTCTCACCATTGCCTTAATGTTTTTGATGCAAGCTTTGTCTAACATCCAACATGCCACCGAGTGCCACATGGTGGCTAACAAAATGTGGCTTACCATGACCACCCTACCTGCAAGAGAAAGTTTTACCAATGCCCATAACCAAAGCTTTTTTCTGATTTTGTCTTTCACTTGCTCAAGTTGCTGGTTTTTAGGTGTCTCAACTCCCACCAAAAAACCCAAATATTTAACAGTCATTCCATTGTGGACCCATTGAAAATCAGCATTAGGGCACCAAAGAGGCCATGGGTTTGGACTTACCCAAAATCCTCTGCTTTTGTTCCAATTGATTTTCCCTCTTGATGCTTTACGAAACAACTCAATCCATCTTTCAACATGCTGTAAATTATCGTCATTGCCTTGTAGATAGAGCATAGTGTCATCTGCATATGCTGAGTCCAACAACTCCTTGCTCGCATGTGGGACAACTAATCCCCTTATTCTTGCATCCGGTCTATTTAAAAAGAAAGAGAATGCCTTTGCAATAAATAAATAAAGGTAGGGGGCCAACGGGCACCCTTGCCTGACAAACTTGCATAATGGAATTGGTGGGCCCCGATGCCTTGACACCGGCACCCTACTCAAACTTCCTTCGAAAAGGGTTAGCGCAGTCGATCTCCATTTTGAAGGTAGTCCCAACCTCTCCATCACGTTATCTAAAAAAGGCAATTGTACTCTGCCATACGCCTTCTCGAAGTCAAGCATGAGACATGCAATATGTTGATTGGTTTTCTTTGCCAAGGCAATCACCTCCCAAAAGGTCAACACATTTTCAATTATGCATATGTTTTCCATGAATCCTGTTTGTCCAACATTAATTAATGCATGCAAGTAGGGTTTGACCCTCTTGGCCAGAATATTAGCAAAAATCTTATAGATTGTGTTGAGCAACGTAATTGGTCTTCATTTCCTTGCATAAGCTATTAGACCATGTACCTTAGGAATTAGAAATATTAGCCCCTCTATAAAATGCTCAGGTAAGCATCCAACATCCCATGCCTCATTAAGACCATCAACCAAGTCAACGTTAATCACTTCCCAAAAAATTTCAAAAAAATCTCTTGATAATCCGTCGATGCCTGGACAAGATGTTCTACATATAACCGCCAAAGCATCTGACACCTCCTCTTCCAAGAGTGGCCTTGACAGATTAACTTATGCAACCTTTGAAACTCTTTGTTGCATTCCCTACAATACAAGTTTTATCAAATTAGGTTGTTCGGGGATACTATAACTGTACAAGAGTAGCCCACGATAGTGAGTTGTGACTACCTCCATGATCTCCGATACATCCTCTAACACTGATCCATCCACAATCAGCTTAGGATCATGGCTACAGTTTGATCTCGGTTTTTTATACTTAAAAATTTGTTGATTTACCTTATCCCCATTCTTGCTCCACCATGTCGTTGAACTCCTAAATAACATCATGTTTCTAGACACAATCAACCATTGTAGCATTTCTCTAGCAGCCTCAAGACCTGCTTTAGACTAGTGTCACGTGGGATCTTTCTGAAACATTCTTTGGGTAGCTGTTATCGATCTTCTTAATCCCACTTCTCTTTCTTTAGACCTCACAATTCTATTTTTAGTCTTCGTGTGCAAATACATTGAAGTTTCAATAAGCTTCCCTCTAAGTTTATCAAGTGCACCACAACCAATTCAATTACTTGCCCATATGCTCCTTATCTTCCTTCCCACCTCAGGTTGTAGTCCCTTTCTGGCCTCCTCTGGTTGATTAACATAATCTTAACCGGCATATGATCAAGGTAAGTTGAACCGGTGATGATTTCAACATTGTTACCATATTTTTCCAATTCCGAGCTTATGTATATTCTGTCTATACGAGACATGCAAAAGCCATTTATATTGCAACCTACTCTTGAAAAACATAGTGAACTCCGATGTTTTTTTAGTACATACCAAGCATCGTTCGCTCCTAATCGGCCCATCAACAAATACCATGCAACTAACTCTGACCCCTGGACCACCATATGTGTGTCACCCACCTTGTCCTTTGTGTGCAAAGTCATGTTAAAATCCCCGGCAAGGATCCACGCATCTGCAAATGGCAAGCCATCGGCTAATTGCCTCCAAAAAAGGGCCCGCAACGCTGACGAATTGGGTGCATACACATTTATTATCCCGACTATACATTGTTGCCATCGGACAGTCACATAAACAACACGTCCCTCCACTATGGTGTCTTGACCCACAACAACAATATCCGTATTGTTCCTAATAGATGTATAAACACCTCCTTTTCTACCATGCTCACCCTGAGCTGGGGTGAAAAAGTATGTCAATCCCCCTCAAGAGGATTGCCAATACTCAAGATTCTGTTCACACTCAAATGATGCTCTTGCAAGAGCAAAATGTCCGGGATCCCCTTAAAGCATGGGGATTTGAACTCCTAACAGAAGTTCTTCCTTTCCATCATGCATTTGCTTCCACAAAGATCTTGTATGTTTCACGTGATTAATTTCATGACATCAATTTTGAAGTCTCCCAAAAGGACATAGTACCTCCCCTGAGTCCATGCCCAACCTCCCTTATTAATCCTCTCCCATCCTAACACCACATCTTGCCTTGTATCTTCTTCCAGTTCCTCCTCATGGAAGTGTAACACCTCATTGAGGGAATCTACCCTGTCGTCTAGGCATAGTAGTAGCTGCTTTTTAATGCAAGCATCGTTGAAACTCCCACATTTCATTCCATCATTCATCCACATCGACATCCACTTATCCCCACTCGAGGTGATTGGCAAGTTGTTAAAGTATTTGTGCGCCTTGATTTCTATGGAGCTAGGGGTTTCGACCAACAATATTAAGATTCTTTTCCATTCTTCCATTGAAAAATCATAACTCCACAAATAATGCTTAGCCATCTGACTTTATTTTATCTTAATTTTCATATATTAGGGCTAATTTCAAAGAAAAATGCCATCAACATGTGTAGATTTTTTATAACTGAAAGTGTGGTGTAATGGCTAGAACTTTCCTAATACCCACATTGACTTGAAACTATCATGAGATCAATTTCTTTTCTTTTCTTTTTTCCAAAAACAAAACTCTTTGAATTAGTTATACAATTTTACATATGTGAATGTTATATACAAACCCTAGAGGAACTCAATAGTTCTATCTTATGTGGAGGCCCTCTGATTCAATAAAGTGAGGCGACGACCATTGTTGGATGAAAGCGAATTGTTGTCTTTCGGCTCCATCGGATCTGCCCATGATGCTATTGCAAAACTCTTTCCATTAGTTATACAATTTTACATTTGTGAATGTTATATACAAACCCCAAAAGGAACTCAATAGTTTCATCTTATGTGGAGGCCCTCTGATTCAATGAAGTGAAAGGACGACCATTGTTGGATTCAGAAGGCGAATTGTTGTCTTTCGGCTCTTTACTGTGGCTACAACTTCACTCCATATCTTTGGCAATAACGTCACATGGGGCATGGTTTGGTTGGTGAAGATCAACCAACAACGTTGTTTCTAGAGAGTCCATAATGTTATTTTGGGTTGATCAATTCCACAACAACTTCATCTTTGGCATTGATGGGGGTTGAGTGATAATTGTTGGTGGTAAAAAACGAGATCTCTTGTGCCTTTATCACAACGTCATCCCTCGTCTTGATGTTCGTATCTATCAATTGGGGTCTTCCATGATAGCCAATATACATTCCCCTACTCTTATGGAGCCAAAGACTAAACCCCAAAGTCTTCCATTGTGGTGAGATGTTAATCACTCCCACCTCGTAAATTGATCCCATCATGTCAAGAACTCTTTTGTTGCTTTCATGTTGAGCCCTTAACTCCTCTCACCATCCGGAGTAAAGAACTTCCATCATGCAGAGTTACCTTACAAGAGCTAAACATTGTGTTCTCAAGTTCATTAATCCCATTGTGTTGGGAGCTCATTCTCGTCTTGGTGAACTCTTAACCCCTCTCATCATGGTCAACATTTGCTCACATTGTTTTGACAACCAACTATCTACTAATAATGGTGAACAATCAATTGTTTTCAAATAGTGGAGAATCATCAACTCCCATCATAAACAAACAAGCATGATCTATCATTGTATTGAGAAGATTAAATAAATGTTTCGTGCAAAGAGGCGAAAAGGCATGCTACCAAGTTCATAGAATAGTTTTACCCCTAAATTTACCCAAAAGTGCACCTCACCTATTGCCCAACCACAAAAAGACCAATGTTGAACCTTGGAGGTTGGTTTTTAAAGTTGGATCCAAATGAGCAAAGAAGGTTGAATGACAAAGGGGTTATGATTACATTTGCCTCCCCTTCCTCAAGAAGTCTTAGTTGAAGCTAAGCATAGAGTACCTCACACATATTAAAGAGGATGAGATCCTTGAACTCGTGTTTTAATAAAGAGGTAGATCTCTAATCAAAATTGTTAACTAAGACAAGTGCCCAAACAAAATGCTAACTAAAATCAAGTTTGTCCTAATAAAATGCACTTGTTCCCCTAATAGTCCATCGATGCACTTAGAAATGTCGAATGTAGACATAGCCAAAGTCTGTAAACACGAAGCACACAAACATTCTGCCGATTCCACAAAACTACCCAAATTCACCTTTGCTAGTGGCTCCAATGGCCACAAAGAACCACCAATTAGATCCCACACTAATAGGGTACACAAAAATTGTAGGCACAAATATCTCGAAACACGAAGATAGTGGCACCAAATATCAACATTTGTAATCCATAAATAGGCACGACCTTTGATTCATCCAAACATTAATTAGATCCCACACTAATAGGGTACAGAAAAACTGTAGGCACAAATATCTCGATACACGAAGATAGTGACAGCAAAGATCAACATTTGTAATCCATAAATAGGCATGACCTTTGATCCATCCAAACATTGTTAGTCATAGTTGATCAAGCAAGGGGATGCATGACCTTTCATAATCATGTTAAGGATAGAGACCCAAATAAGTAAGTTGTACCCCTTTTTATGAGCATCAACAATGCTTAAGACCATGTTGAAAAGTTGAAACAAATTACATGAGCATACAAACCACTCTCAATCTAGATGGTAGTCAATCCATTTGGTCTTGCCTTACAAGGCCAAGTCAAGAGTTTGATACCGCATGCTTCCAGATGAAGTCTAGAATGACCTCCCTAGTGTAAATGAAATGAAGTCTGGAATGACTTCCCTAGTGTAAATGAAGAATTTAGTGGAACGCCATTAACCAACAAGAAGAGAAAGAGTGACATAGGATTATATATGTTGAGGACTAAAACATTATATGATAGACGTGAGCCTACACTCTATGCATTGTATGACCCCATCGTATGAAACTTCCTCATTGCTAGCTAGTGTCAAACATTCAACCATGCATCCACAATAGTCATGAGGTTTGAAGACTCAATGATGGTAATGTGACAATGAAGACTAACAAGACTCCATAGCTGATTCAAGAATGGAGGGATTTAAAATTAGATAACACAATAGTAGCATTAAGTTTTTATTCCAACTTATATAAGGGTTTAGCATTGGATGAAATATTATATTTAGAACCTATATTCCTCCATTAAAAGTCTACATGTTGAAATTACAATCCTAAAAAGGTATTACTTTCTTGGCTAGTCCTAAAGCTATACCACTATCCTCTACATGTTCGCAATATGATAGTTTGATGGAAGGATAACACACACTTACTACGCCAATACTTTCTCGAAAATTTGACTTTCTAGTTCACTTTCCACAATCATGGGTTTTAAGACAATAGTGTTGCAATAGGCTATGGTAATAAAGCCACTAAGAGTAATATCCCTTTAAATTTCAACATGTTGCTCAAAAAACTGTGTTTGCAAATGCCTAAACTAAAAGGTAGCATAACATATCAAAGTGTCAAAGATACCGACAAAGGAAAATGAGTTTATTTACTTGAGTGTTAAATTTTTTTTGAAAAAGCAAATAATCCCTAGATGCCTTGGGCCCAATTGGATGGATGAAACAAAATTGCCTTAGAGTAGTTTATATGGCAAGCATTAATTTTCCATGCAATCTCAACAAGAAAATTTCAGGGCACTACCATCACTTAATATGAGCATGTAAGCTCTTTGAAGGGCATGAATCGATTAGAACAATCATACGAAGACAAAAGTAAGTCATCAAATTTCTGGGGATTTAGTATCCCAACTACAATAGATAGTACTCTTATGAAAAAATCTTACAAAAGCAATTCATTTAGCAATCCTAATAAGATTATCCTAAATAAAGTCATGTATGAATCAATAAATGTGACCCAAACCAAAGCAAACCATATTCGGCGAGTAGGAATCTAACTGCATATAACCAGACATGCAAAAGTAAAAAAAACCCATCATATTCCACAAGGTGTTAGATTATGAAGTCATCAAAATAGATGCTAACTAAAAAGATGTGGAAATGAAATTGCTAGTAGGCATAGAAGAAAATCAATAAAAAATTATCTTATTGGATTTTCTTGAGATGAAATCTACTTGTTAACCCTCATGATTCCAAGCAAAAAATTCTAAAATAAATGTCTCACATCAAATGAAGGTTGTTACAACATGGGCAAAGATGACTTCGATGTCCCGTATAGAAACACACTCACTCAAATTATCTATTTATACTTTCTAACAAACTTGGAAACGACAATAAATTGCTCAATTCTAGTAAATAAAGGGACTAATGTAATAATGTATAATGAGAAATTTACTTGATTCCAGCAAATGAAGGCCGGATCGCAATGAGTGGATCACCATAACCCACAGGTTCTGCAAAAAGAAACCAAAAACAATATAATGATGAAACCAATAGCATTTCACATGAAGAAAGTGATTATTATTTTCCCTTCCATTTTTACCTCCATCTTTGCATAAGATTTTCATCACTTCTCCAGAAGTTTCAGCCTGCATACACAAGTTATATCAACTTATTTACAATGTTTTTCATGTCATTAGAAATACAAGGATGTGGATGGAAAGGAACCATGGAATTTGCAGTGCACCAAACACGGACACTTTAAAAATATCAAGCAACTTAAAGTTCAAAAACCATCCCACTAAATTTTCCACATTTAATTTGCACCCTAGGGAACATGGACACTTGCTTCCTGCTAAATATCCATATTTCTACTCCTCCACCAATGAATTTCCTTAAAACACATCAATATATATATATGGGAGCCTCATCTTTACTCACATATGTAAAGGAATATCTTAAAACATCAGTATATGAGAAACCTGTCTCTTTCTGGGTTCCTTCAACTCTGAGCACATAGAAGATATATTCCTACCACACACACATGTAGATTGGATGGTTGTGCTTAGTTCTTGTGCACTTCATGCATTGGTTCACATGAATCAATGGTTTGCGAAACATCCCCTTTTCATTTGGATAGGATGCTTTGAATATTTTGGGCACAATTCCTTTGCGATCTAAAATATGTACTTTTTTCAAAGGCTAGGGTGAGAACCCAAAGCCGAAGTAGAGAATACATGTCCAAAAAACTAGAGTTTAGCCAGATTCGTACTTCAACGGGATGTTGCGTCCCAAGTTGTTCCACATAGCACACCGCTTGACCTTCTTTAACAATTTGACCCTGTACAACAATTCAATATCACATCTAATCTTGCAATATTTGAACCACTCAACAAAGCATATGGTAAGATAAATTATATACGAACAGCACACATCATAGCTAATATCTGATATGCAATATAAATCTATAATAGCTAACAAATTATACACATTCTAGATCCACCGTAGCTAACTTCACAAAATGAAAATGCATACCTCCTCACACAGCGGACGACCGCTTTTCTTCTTTACAACTCGCGACCTTCTGAACCAACCCACCTATCAAAGATCACGTCCATGGGTGGTGTTATGACAAAATTTGCAACAGGAAAATAGAAGCATAAGATATGCAATGATCCTAATCATCAAGATTGTTAAAAAAGTAAAAAATAAAATATGTAGTTTATATTGCAACCCTTATCATTCATGTTATGTTATGATGAAAATACAGAAAAGATAAAGAGAAGAAATTACCTTGGGACAGGTCACAAAATGGAGACCTTCATCAGCAGCTGCCTCAAGAAGACCGATTTTTGATCCACCTTTTGAGGAAGGGTTTGCAAGAGTGATTGCACCAGATGACGGAGAAGAAGGTTTGGGTGAAGGGGGAGGAAGAGCTAGTGAAGACACACCAGACTTCTCCATGGGCTCGCTTGGTATAGGTGGTGCCAGAGGTACAACAACTGGACTCGAACCTTTCAATTTTGTCACATCCCTCTTTACTCTTAGCTTAAAAGAACCCATCTACACAGTTCCAAAATTTCAAGCATCAATCCTGTGACAATTATGAACTTCGAAATGTATCATCAAGAGCATGAATCATTTGGAATAAAGAGTGTAAAATAAATAAAAATATACTTTAAGAAAAATGCATATTTTAAAGCATCAATCCTTGGGCCAAACCCATCTATACAATTTTCAGATAATTATGGGCTTCAAAAACACATTGTTAAAAGCATCAATCATTTGGAATGGGCAGTGTAATTCAATACTGCAGCTTCAAATTTTCTTATGATAACTGTAAACCATTGCAAAATGCATTTTTCCCCGTACTAAGGTTGAAAGAAAAATCCAACCTTGAGCTCTAGCTCTGCAATACTGGTTTCATCACAAATCTCCATCAATAAAGATTGTATCTGTAACAATAGCAAACATATTTATACAAATTTGGTATGAACCATACAGTGGGATCCAGGGTATCAATCCAATCAGACCTCAAAGGAACTGGGAGAAAGCGAGCTATCGTTTTCCTTTGGCTTCAGTCTATTCTCTGTTTCTTCACCTATTTCTGCTAAGACGAAGGAACTATTGATCAGTAGTGATATCCAATTAAGAGACCATCAACAGACTGAGAGAATTTATCGTGGATTATAAACACATAAAAGGCGATGAGAAGACATGAGATTTATCATCCTTTCTTGAAACTCACATGATGAAGGTGAGCAAATTCATAAGAATTAACACCATGGATTAGAACTCACATGCATGATGATTAGAGAATCCACATTAAGTTTTTTTTACATTTTACCCTGAGGGAAACGATCCACTTACATGGACGAGGATTTTTTAGCCATTTTCTCTTGAGGGAAAGAGCAAAGCTTTTTTACATTTTCCCATGAGGGAAACAATTCACTTAATACATGGACAAGGATTTTTTGGCCATTTTCTCTCAAGGGAAAGAGGCCATTTCCGCTCACTCATTCTTTTCTCACGTATTGAGCATTATGAGCTTCTTCCTGATGTGGAATATCCCACTTTCCCTCATGCTTCCCTCTGATGCTCATCGGATCTTGAAGTGTTCAGTATTAATCCACTGAGTGGGAATCATTGTCGCAAAATTTTCTTAAACTTCTGGTGTGAAAGACATAATGGGATTAAACTGTATGTCTAAATGGCATGCAGTATCATTGTTGTGAAGAGAGAACATCTTGAGATGAATGAGTAAATAAACTAGCACCTCGCTTGATGAGAAGTAAACATGTGTGTGTGTGTGTGTGAGAGAGAGAGAGAGAGAAGAAATCTCACCTATAGAAACTCATTATGTAAATGTCCTGCTAAAATCAATCATATGATGAAACCCAGGGTCGAAATAGTATGCATGCCTCATCATGAAGAGGAAACACCATCATCATCATCTTGAGATGAATGATGAACAAACTAACATCACCTTGAATAGCAAACATTACACGGTCCTGAGACGAATTAATAAACAAACTACCACCGTCATCGCCATATCCAGATATGAATGAATGAACAAAATTTAAAGAACATTATCTTCATCTGAAGATCAATGATTGAATAACTAAGCAGCAGAATAATTATTGAACAAATGAATAAACAAACAAGATTCTTATATTTAGATGAAATAATGATAAATAAAATTCCCCAGTAAAAATAGATTAATAAGATATCAAACCAAAAAAAAGACTAAAACTAAAATCTTACTTTGTGAAGAAGCAATATCAGAAACAGCACAAATTGGCATCCTTGAGAAGGATCTCCGAACTCTCCATGGATGGCAGATCATCACGGTAGATCTAACAGATAATGATGAAGGAACTGCCAAATTCCCTGTTTTTCAATTAAAAATGTGCAAACAGAAAAAAAAAAAAGACCAAAAAAATAAGAAGCAAAATTCTGAGAAATCTCTCGAAATCATTAAGGAAAGATGCAAAAATGAAGAAGAAAGAGGAAGAAACAAACAAACAAACAAAAAAAAAAAAAGCAGAGCGACGATTGATTCATTCATGGGACCTGAGGTTGCCATGGCGGTGCAGAGATACTCCATTGAACAAGAAAGGCCAAAAACCCAAATCAGAGAAGGGAAGGAGGAGGATGAGAAACCTTGGTTTGATCTTTAATCTTAAACGAGCAATACTACTAGTACATATATAAGAAGGGTGAAGAAACAATTTTACTTCAGTTTGTGCTTTTTGATGCTTTTTGCTCATTGTTTTTTTTTGGGTGGGGGCAGGGTAGGGCCTCTAATGACTAAAGCATGCAATGAATGAATGAATATTCATGGAATGGCTAATGGATATGTATAATGTATATGTATAATGTATAATGTATAATGTATAATGTATAATGTATATGTATAATGTATAATGTATATGTATATGTATAATGTATAATGTATGTGTATCCAATGTTAGGATCAATATACAACACTACATGTACATTTGTTTTGTTTGTTCCAAAGAGCCAGAGACATAACTTGATTTTTTGAATCATCAATTCAAGAACATTTGCTTTTCATAAAAAAAAAAAGGAGCAAGTGCTTTGGATGGGCTTGAAATTTTTCTCGCTAGATTAAATTGTGGAAACTAAAATTCACAATCCAATGTGGTGCATGGTGAATTGAGGGTTAGACTCCAATTCATGTTTGTAGATTAGTAATACAGTTGCATGTTTCAACCTCGCATTTCAATGAGTCATATGGGAATTGGACCGATGTGTTCCATGGTGAATTGCCTTGATGCGGGGGATCACCCCATATAGAAGAAAGTTCCATAGTACGTAAAATTCGTGTTCGTCTAGTATAACATTCGTTTTCCTACGTTGGAAAACGAATGCGAATGTTATCCTAACATTCTTGTGTTTTTTTTTTGTTTTTTTCCCATTTTTTTAATGTTTTTTTTTGTTTTTTTTTTCATTTTTACGCTTATCTACCTCATAATAAATAGTTAATCCAAAAGTATGATATTTATCATTCTTTGAGGGTGTTTTTCTTTCGCGAATGATTTAATCATTCGCGAATGCGAATGCACGTATGGTGCGTATGGTTCATACTATGGAAGAAACCATGCAAATGTTTTTATGTGGATGAAATGCTCTTCTCGAAGGGGAGTGATGTCGCAATGGCTACTAGCAAAAAAGAACTTCCATAATAAAAACTCTTATTTGCTCAAATCCTCCTTGTAAGTGCATTAATTTTCTCTTAATATTGCTTTTCCTCGTAATTTTTTACTTGATATTGCAATGAATGGATGTTGATCGTAGGCTTCACCCTTTGGTATGTGTGGAAAGCATGCTGCCTAAAGTTCTTCCAAGATCTAGTATGCCCCTCTAGGAGGAATTGAACATGGATATATGGTTCGCAATTATTAGTTGCATGCGAGGGTAGTTGGACGAGGTTTGTGGCCACTCTAACGACGTGGTCACTGCTCGTTTACATTTTGGGCAGAAATGGAGAAACATGTCGATAGTGATGCAAGGAGGAAACTGCCCGAGGTGGAACTATTAGCCCCCTTTCCATGTTGGTTGTTTCCTACACACCTTCCACCCTCCCTCCATTGAAGGCCGGAGGATTGGGCTCGTGCTGGGCGGTGATGATTGTTACAACTTACGAGTTTATAGCTCTAGGTACCTACTTACATTAAGTAGAAAGTATGAGGGGACATGTACGTACCCATAATTTCTTTCTCATATTCTTGAACTC
>NW_028231399.1:0-13315 GCF_043228905.1 Azolla caroliniana | reverse complement strand
AAGCTCTCTTTCTTCCAAATAGTAAGTATTGCAGGCATTATACTCACTAGTCTTTCCATGACTTGACCACGTGACAACCAACGAATATTATGAATTTGTAATGGTCTATGAGCATCCAATTGCATTTGTTCCAAGAGCTCTAAAATTTCATGTGTCCTTTTGGTACTATTGTTAGCCCATGCATATACCTTATTTGCAATTTTTTCTACAAGAATGAGCTCAGGGATATCTTTAGATACATCTGAAATAACCAATGCTTCTCTATGAGCAATACAATGTACACCAACCAAATTTGGGATATCATTTTTCATTAATGTTACTGTTCCAATTTCACTACCAATCATTGATGACGCACCATCAGTTGCCAATCCAATCAACTTGTTCATGTTGAGGCATCGATCGCCTAATAGATGCTTAACATGTTTATATATAGTTCTACCTTTACCATTGGGAATTTTCAGCAAACCCATATATTCAGTTTGCTTAGGCCCACAACCACCACATTGCAAGTATGTAACATACATAATGAGATGCAACTCTAATCCATTGTCAGTACTTTCATCTAGCATCAAAGAGTAGTATGGGGAATTTATTAGGTTTGAGCTTTGAACTTCTAAAAGATATTTCCCGAACGCAACCAAAAATTCATATCCCCCATATCTACTAGTATAAGATATATAATCATGTTGCTTAGGCATATTAGGCACCTCTAGTAGCACAGCCAAATCACATAATTCTTAGTATGTAGCAATAGACAAATCTTTTTTTGCAATAAAGTACATGAGTTTCATTGTTGTTATGACCTTATTTTTGTTAATATCATCCAATTGTGATACATGCTTTGGGATGGACATTGCTTTCCCTTCAACATCACATATCCACTTTGATGCACATAATTTATGACCACTTGTGTTAACATGGGTCAAAATTGCATCAAGTTGCAAAGTAATGCATCCAGAACCAAGACCCCAAGGCCCAGGACTAGCGTATTTCTCACACCATGCACATTTCATTAATGTTTTGTCTCCTTGCATAATGCATCTTATCCATGGGAATTTATCCCTCCATGCTTCACGGAATTTTCTCTTAGGCTTTTCTTTAGTTATATTAGAGGAACAACTCTCTCGAGTTAAACTCTCTAAATCAGTCCCAAACATATCCATATCCTCATTTAAATCATTGTTTATATTTATGTCATTGGTATCGTTGGGTGGTTTCCATGCAAACATCACACTAATGGTTCGTTGATTTTTTCTATTGGGAGCCATAATTATTCTGAACAAGAAGAAATGGGTCATGTAAGAAAAGATCATGCCATCAGTTCAAAACAATCACTAGCATCATTAAACCCATGCATATTAGTTCTGACCTATTGAGCAATGAGATTTTACATGAATATAATTCCCAAACTTTTGCCCTTAAAGAGGAGAGCAATACTAGTTTTGATGGACTAGTAAAAGAATTTGGTGGTATATCTAGTAAAAGCCATTGTAAATTTTCGTAGAGGGAAATATATAGGGTAAGTTGGACTTCGTCTAGATGCAGAATGCCAACCTATACACACAACAACATAATGTTACTACGTAGCATGTTTTTCCAGTAAAACATGTACGAGACAATGATGCCATAAATGCAAGGATAAGTCCAAAGATTAATTGGTTTGGTATTTAACACTATACAATAAAGTTAGATATGCAAGCCATATCCTATAGAGTTTTTGCTTTGGTCCTAGAGGAGTTCGTGACATGTTAACATGTTAACATCAACTGGCAACATGAACTAACATGATGAAACATGATTTTATTATTATTAACTAGCCTCGCCGATGCATCCGCCACTCCATACACGATTCTATGTGCACATACGTATATGTGACACCTCGAAATATATGCATAGATATCTATCTATCAACCTAACCTACACTTAGATGATGATGTATGGACATACACATATACATATATTATACAAGATGCATGTTGATGAATGTCTCGATGCATCAATGGGTGAGGACCGTGGCAATTTACTACTCCTTTGAGCTTCGATTGTAGGACAAGATGCAGATCTTCGTGAAAACCTTAATTGGTAAGACCATCACTTTAGAGGTAGAATCCTCTGATACCATTGACAATGTCAAGGCCAAGATCCAAGATAAGGAAGGGATAGCCCCGGATCAGCAGAGATTGATCTTCGTCGGGAAGCAGCTCGAGGATGGGCGAACCCTAGCAGATTACAACATCCAGAAGGAATCCACTCTCCATCTCGTGTTGCGTCTGCGCGGTGGGGCTAAGAAAAGGAAGAAGAAGACATACACAAAGCCCAAGAAGATCAAGCACAAGAAGAAGAAAGTGAAGCTCTCTGTCTTGCAGTACTACAAGGTGGACGACTCAGGGAAGGTTCAGAGACTCCGTAAGGAATGCCCTAATGCTGATTGTGGTGCTGGTACCTTCATGGCCAGCCATTTTGATCGCCATTATTGTGGCAAGTGTGGGCTTACTTATGTCTATCAGTAGAAGGCATAAGGTTCATATTTAGGGTTTGGACTTTCTATGATGGTGTAGGTTGCATGCATGAAATTAGAGTTTTTTGTGTCTGGTTTTTCTTGCGGACTAAATGTATCCTGTTAGTTTTTCTAAATATTCAATTACTAGTGTTCTTTGCATTCCAGAGAGAGAGAGAGAGCTACCTTAGATGGGTGAGTAGGACTGCTGCAGGTGTTGTTGAAAGCCTGAATCTATGAGTAGACTGTAGCAGGAAACGAGCAACAAGCTTCGAGTAGGGATAGTTATTAGTGAGCACTGAGTTGCGAGCTTCCAGCAAGGTGCAGGGCTGAGGGAGCAAAGAAGAAACAGGGGAAAAGGGGAGAAATGGGGGGAGATGGGGGAAAATGGGGGAAAGGGGGGGGAAAGGGAAAGGAAGGTTTTAGATGGGGAAACGAGGCGGGGGAATTGGGAAGAAAAGATTCATAATTTAGAGTCTAGACTCTATTAGTTTTTTTACCTTTTCGTTACACACATATGTGAGTCTTTCAAATTCATACACTCCCAATGCAACTTGAACAATTTGTTCCTACTACCTAGGACTATAATACTATTGTATTGGTCTTAGTAAAATTTGACGGTATTAGGAAATTTTAAGCCTTCATTTTTACGTTTTCATAAAACATATGCCCGTCAAGATTGACGGTTTCATTTTTAAATTAACCTTCATATACGGTTAAATTTGCCAAAAACGTTCAAAACGGCCGTCAAAAGGCAACATTGACCACCTCTTTAGTAAAAACACCTAACTTTGCAATTATATTTAGAAGTGAAGAGGAAATCCTGAAGTACAACATACTCTTGAATGGGAGCTTCTATAATGATTATAAATATCTTGGTAAAAAGCTGAAATATCCGAACCAATTTGAAGGGTAATTTAATGTTAATGCATTTTACATCGTGCTAATCATGATGGCATGTGACAAGTCAACATGCATGCTCTTTGAACTGGTATAGACTTAGAATATCTTCACACTTTCGCCGAAATTAACTCCCACCTAGTATAGATGTGAAGGTCTTGAATGTTGCACAAGCACTATAAGACCTATTAGCCATAGCTTGACCTACATTCTCTCACTCTCTCAAAGAATGGGAAGAATAGGTGTGCGAGTATGGTGATTCTAGTCACTCCTCCATTCCAATGCTCCCATTTGCACTTGTCTGCCAATGTGTCCTCTCCGGCATTGTTTGCCACCAAGGCAACCTTTTTGGTATATGTTAGTTTGGGTTCCTATGTACAGTTTGTTGTTGCCTTAGTGTTTGCAATGCCTCCTTGACTTCTCTAGCAAATTGACACCCCATATTGTGAACAATTTTTGTGCCCACACCATCACCCATAAGGGCACAACTCTCCAAGTTGGGCTCATATATGGCATCTTCCCAGAACCAGATCTTCAATAAATCAATAAACAATGATCACAAAGATATCTAACCATATAAAATGTAACAAGTTAAAATTGGCTATAACATACACTCACTCTTTTCCATTCATTGCATAACCAATAATGAATCATATCATAAGGGATCAAATCTAGGTGCATACAAACTTATTAAAATATATAAGCGCACGCGCGCGCACACACACACACACATACATATACATCCAAACACGCATACATACATGCATGCATACATACCATGTGTTGAGAACACATACAACATAATTCTTTTTGTATGCTATATATTTGCAGACTTACTATCCGATGATATGGATACGATCATAATATGTCCACCAAGCAAAGACACATTCAAAACAGGCACAAATGGTTTTTGAGAAACTTCAATTTAACCTCAAAAATATAAAGCAAAAGTTTGGCTTTCTAGCTATTTCACGTGAAATAGGTTTTCATAATGATACATACCATACGTGCATTGAAGCATAGTATGAATTATATGTACCATACGTGCATTCGCATTCGAGAATGTTTCAATCATTTGAGCATGGTAAACACCGTTGACGTATGGTAAATACCATACTTTTAGTATTCATTATTTGTTATAAGGTACATATAAGAAAGTTAAGGTAAAAAGTGTAAAAAAAAACATAAGAATGTTTTGATAACATACACATTCGTATGAAAAGGAATGTTTGCGAATGGATTGGAGTAAATTCTTTACTACGCATTGAAGCATGGATATATGTATAAATGCATGATCATATGGATATATGAAGAAGGAACCAAGAGAAACACAGATGAGTAAAACTGAAAACTGAGAGTTTGCAGAGGCACATTTACTGGAAGAGCTAAAAGCAGAACAAATTAGTAGAACTTAATCCCATATGAAAAATAAGAAGTTTGTGTGTTATGAGAAAGGAGGAAACAGAGACATACTTAGCAAAAGTAAATTGATAGGGAAAACCAGAATGAAAACAAAGAGAGCAGTCAGAAGCCTTAGAAAGGGGGATCCCCTTCCTAGAAACAGATATGGAAGATCACTGAAAAATAAGGTATATTGTGCAAACCCTAACTGGACCATTTTGAGAATAAAACAAGCTAAGTAAACTTTAACCAGAGCAAGTGAGTCTGACCTGTCCGTCAAAAGTGAATAATAACCCTAGAAAGTGTTATTACTAATTGACAGATTGTAAAGAAAAGAATTTGACCAAACCCTAACTTTAACCCTAGAATCAAAACCTTGGAATGCAAACCCGAAACCTAAAAATGGATGGAACTCTAGAATATAAAGCATAACCCTAGATTGCAAACCCTAACTCTAGAAACGAACGGAAGAACTGAAAATACGTGCATTTTAGTATAAACCCTAACCTTCAGATTCAATGAAAATACACGTCGGAATGGCCTTTGTCAACTAGCATTGTGAACATTGTGAAGATAAAATCGAGAAAAGAGGACTGAAATCTAGAAATAAGAAGGCAGAACTAGAATTTGAGATCATGAAGGGATAAAAGAAGAAAGAAGAATCAAAATCATAAGAAAAGAGGGGGGGAGAAAAATGGAATTGGAATATTCAAACGGAAAAAAAGAATCAGAAATAGAAAAAAATAGAAGAAGAAGATCAAAAGAAATTGGTTGAAATTCTAAGAGTTTGTATTGTTTAAACTTTGGAGTGAATACATATACTTCCTTTCTCATGATAAATACCAAGGCAATCAGATCGAGTGTCAAAACTTTATGGCAAAACCTCCAAAACAATTGAACTTAAATATAAGAACAAATCCAATGTCAACGTGAGAAAATGTTTCCATCAATACCATTCCATCAAATTGTGACATTTTTTGACCAAGGAACTATAGAGTCCGTCATTGTTGACAGACTAATGAGTTTAACGAACTCAGAGTGGGCTTCTTTTTCAACTTATGCTTAGCTTTTGATTTAGTTGCTAGCATACTAGGAGTGGCATTGTTTTTCAACTTATGGGTATATTTTGATTTAAATGTTGACATATTAATATTGGGTTTTAATGGACTTGGATTGGCTTTGTTTTTCAACATATGTGTAAATTTTGATTTAGATGTTGACATGCTTGTAATGAGTTTAACGGACTTAGGTTTTAAGGGATCGATATATTTATGTATTTCAATTGCATGACACAGAAGAACTAGTCAAACTCATTTAGGGATTTATATTTTAGTGGAAGGTTTGACCTACTGAAAGAGTTTGGAGAAGAGCGTAGATCTATGTTAAACATTTCCGATGCTTTCCCCATATTTGGAGGAAGAAATTAATATACTACTTGCTAAAGAAATGCACGTAATAAGTATGTATACAATGCACACTATTCAGTCCATAGACTAGGTCATACCTTGGGAGGGTAAACTTTCGAATTTTGACACAACCTCGGAATATGTTAAAAACACATAACTTACCAACAATTAGCCTACACGTTTAGGCATTAACAATGAACTAATAGCACCCCAACACGCACCAATATTTGATTTATTTCCTATGCATCTTACATCTATTTACACTAATAATGAAAAGGGTAAGCGCACCCCAAAAAACCCAACCCAACCCACGCTTGAAAATAATGTGGCATCGTTAATACATTGGACTTGATTCTTCCTTATCGTCTTCAAGGCTGCAATCTCAATTACTGATATAGTAATATGATGTACCAACTTGGATGATTCAAATGTACATGCAAAATGTTTATGGTCTTAAAGCTAAATGTGGGTGGGACATGCCAAAGACAAGGAGCAAGGAGTGTAGTCCTCTCTTTGTGCATTATCCCATATAAAATACAAAGTCAACGAGGATTGTAGTACTACGGTGTGCATTATCCCATACATATATATTACAAAGTCAACGCTTTTTTATAAAGGTTTGATAATATAATGTAAAGATGTCCCTTCCAAGATGCCAACTCCTGCATGGCTAGCATGTAGCCATTTTGGAGCATTTTAAACTCTAACGTGATAGCTCATCAAGGTTAGAGGGTGACCCATTTTTTGTATAGGTGGCAATGACTTAAGAATAAATGGAGATCCCATTTTGCCAATTAAATATAGTTTCAAGGATGAATTGCTCAGGCCAATGAAAAAGATTTACATTAGGGAGACAATGAACCCCAAATATTAGTCAAACACTAAACCCGTGGCATTTACACAAACAATTGGCATGGCATATCGTTCTCATCGTCCATGTCCAATTTGCACGTACGAAATTGAAGAGCGGATGAAGACATGTATGTATGAATCTGATTTGAATGTCAAATATGGTAGGTATCGTCTTAAGTGTGTATTGAAGATTGTTTGAGCCTCGTAAAAGGACACAATGTGTTGAAAAGTTTTTCACTCGTGTTGTGTCTTTCCATCCTATAAGTTCATGTCCTTCATTCCCATCTTCTTCCAAAAGGTGAGTGAGATCACGAAGAATCAGAGAACAGCAATCGTGCACTCATTAACTAAAGTACATCAAACGCGAGGGCCCCGGAAGACATTCGTTAAAAAGACAATTCAATCTATTGCAACTATAGAGAAGAAAAAGAACAAGAAGAAATCGATCGATGAAGCCCGAGGAGACTCGTATTTCTTTCTTGCGGTCACTAGGTGTGAACACTTAAAACGCCCACGGCCACAAGGAGACCTGTTTTCCCCTACTACATACCCTACTATATACTCTCTGTTTTCACAGGTTGTGACTTTGTCCTAAAACAATCAATGGTGGGTTCCTTTTAAATTTGTTTTTTGAACGTTCCTAGGTATGCCCCCACCCCCCACCACCTGCATTTCATTTTTCTGTACCACTTTGTTTTGTTGACCCTGATTAATCATGCCCCATGATGTTGAGAGCGAGAGCCAACCTATATCTAAATTCTAACTATCAATAATTTTAGGGTTAGATTACTAATTCCTCCTCTGCAACACCTCCCTAATCAATCAATCATTCATTATCAGCTTCAATCAAGAGTAAATTATACCCTGCTTCATTCCTTTTGAAACCCCATGATCACCACATCATGAAGATCATACCAATTTATGTGTGTTTCTCACTCATTCTTCTTCTTCCCCAATCTTCCCATGTCAAAGCTCAAAACAATGAAGGTAATTACAAGTCTCTGGATGCCAACATTGCTTTCTAAACAATCCTGCCAATCAATTCGATTGATCCCTAAGTATCTTTTATTTGAGACTTACAATCATTCTTCAGTTCCATTTAATCCCCCACCTATTCTCCGTTTGATCCAGAATCAATCTTCAGCTTCACTATCGAAATTGTTTGTATCTAGCAACGATCTTTCTTCACAATCTCGTTTTTCATTCCATCCTTTCTCACTCTTCATTGCATCTGTTATTGTCCTTCATTTGATCCATCATTCCCTCATTTATTCTTCGTCGGATCTGTTATTATTCTTCAATTTTATTCTTACTTTATCCTCCATTTGATCCACCATTTGATCTCTACTTTGTCGCCATTAATTTTGATCCGTCTTTCAATCCTTACTTTCTCTATAATTTGGTCTTTATTAACCTCGTTGGCTAGATTTAATTTGTTGAGGGCTTTACTTTTGAATTATCTAAATCAACTGATTGCTTGCGTCAATTGCAGTTCAAGCACTCCTGAGTATTAAAACTGCGGTTGGGGGTTCAATGTCAAACATAACAACATCATGGAATAGTTCTGCGTCCAATCCTTGCAGTTGGACTGGGGTCACATGCTCCTCCTTTAACCGTGTTATATCACTGTAATAACTCCTTAATGATCCATTAACCTCTAGATAGATGCTAATTATGTCCTATTCATGTTAATTCTGGTTTCATAACGCAAAGTATGTTCTATATTTCATTAATGCTAATCACACTCTCTAGTTAATTATAATCATGAGTTGCCAAGTACTGATTATATGGTCTATTACAGTTAACTGATGTTAATTTGCCACGTAATTAAAATGGTTTGTGTTCTAATTATGATCTTCATGACAATTTTAAATTTATTCTAGGAATATGTCACAATTTGGTCTACAAGGGACATTACCGAGTGATTCGTTCGCAAGCCTTACGGCATTAACATCATTGGATCTATCAAAAAATTTCCTCACAAGTCCGTTGCCATCGATATCTATGTTGACACAATTACATGACTTGTATGTGAATCTCCCTTTCAGAAAATAATATAGACCAGCTCTTACTCTTATCTTTTACTAGCTTGTAACTCATTACTCCAATACTAATAATGACTTCCATTATGATTACACATTGCAGGAATTTAACATCCAATGCATTCAGTGAAGTGTTTCCAAACGATATACTAAGCTTAACACAACTCGTGGAATTGTAAGTTTTCCTTTAAATCTATTATGAAACCCTTTTCGATCATTTATCTTCATTTCTCCATCAGATACAATTGGTTATGACATTCTCAATGTAGCAAAAATCATACAATCTAATATATTCCGCTATACAAAATAAAGAGAACATGCATTAACATGTAAAAAGTCTTCACTTCTTTTCAGGCGCCTTGACAACAACAGATTCCAAGGTGCATTTCCAGAAGGGATATCTGCCTTATCCAACCTACAAGAATTGTGAGCCCAATTCATTGTTCTCATTACTTCTTTCAATTAAACCATCGAAGAAATCAATATACATACATACTATATATATATATATACGAGATCGAGAGAGCGAGAAAGAGATTAATTCTTTTCCCTAATTGCATCTGCAGGTGGCTTGGAAATAACTCATTCATATCCTTACCCAAAAGTCTTCCATCTCTTGTCCACTTGAGAATTTTGTAAGACCAAATTACTTGATGCCTCTATTGGGTTTTCTTTTGTCATAGTAATTTATTTCATTATTACATGCGTAATCCAAATAAGGAATTATATTTATGTGTTTGAATTTGTTGCTGACATTTTACAGAACTGTTTGGGGGAATTCTGATCTAAAAATAGCTCAACTACCAGCAGAATGGGGTGTATGGGTCAACTTGACATACTTGTAAGTGAACAACTTACTCTTCTTATGAGGTGCAATACAAAAATAAGGGTTTCATATTGGTCTATGCTAAAGTGATTTTGGTGCACACGAGCCATTATCTTAAGTAATGATTAAAAGAATACATGTGATTTAACATGATGATAGGTACATCCAAGACATTATCTTCACATTTTTACACAAGCATAAGTATGTTTAATTCTGAGATTATAAACGTCTTGAGAAACAGCTTTGTGCAAATGATTTGCCCAACTCTAGTCTGTTCTTTTGAGACAATTAGGCTTGAGTCCCTCTTCAGTATTTTTTTATTCAGAATTAAGCATGACTTTGACCAAATATCAAACAAGTTGAACTCTCTATAAATCATTATTGATCAATAACGGATGCTCATTATTATAACTTGAACCAAATGTAATGAGTCTTTTAAATAACGCAATTCTGATAAAGTCTTCTTCTTCTTCTCAATAGGAATTTGCATGATATACACCTCAGTGGGCCTTTACCATCAGCGTGGGGAGCTAGCTTTACTAAGCTGGAAAAGCTGTATGTATCCACACAAGCCTTGTTCAATACCATTTTTAATCCACTTGATCTAGTGAAAGGAATTGTATTGCATCTAGTCAGCCATTGATATGATTCTGGAGAGCATCTTTCTGTAGATGCATTTAATTTTTTTTCTATTTCTTAACTATATGCAGGCACCTTTATAATAATGAGTTGACAGGATCTATTCCTGAGAGCTGGAAAGGCATGACAAGCTTGAAGGACTTGTATGTATAGAAAACTGTTTGTCAATTAACATAAAAAAAATCATGACAACCCAAAAATAACTGATTAGAGACAAAAAAATGTATCTTATTGTGTACACAGGAGAATGTATACAAATGACCTCAGTGGCAATGTTCCAGCTTGGATAGGAAATCTCCAAAATACTTCAGAAAGAGTGTAAGCCTCAAGCAAAAACTATTTGTATGTACATACATACGTACACATGTAGCAAGATACATGTACATATGTATGTAAAGATACATACATATATAAATGCCTTTCTTAACGAATTCTTAAGCTTTCATGGATCATACCAAATCAATAAAAATTCTTAAACTTCATAATGGATTGCAGGGATTTTAAATGCAATTTCCTACAAGGATCATACCCAGCTTTCTTTAATGATAGCACGTAAGTCATGTGCACCTGCACCATCACTCTTCCATTAATAATTGATGACATCTTGAATTAAGGGATACCATTTCTAACCATCAAAGAGAGTCATTGCAGTCAAATTTGCGGGTCTATACATACATTCTCCAAACTAGATAACAATTATATAAATTTAAGCACTCCAAGGGGCATAGACCCTATATATTACAAAAATGCAAACTCCATCATGGTACAATACAAGGAAAAACTATACAATAGCCCCAAAATTTGCGTTCAGATGCCCCTTAGTTCTCATCCAAACAATTCTCCTTTGGGAACTAGGCAGGGATAAAAGAACTTAAGGGCATCGGAGAAATAAGGCAAAAATCGTGGGTATCTTGCTTGTTTTTTCCTAGATATGTGAGAAACTAGATCATCACTGATGTTTGAAACAATGACGTGAGAGGCATAAGATAAATCCTTTCTTTTCCGCATTCAACCGTCCAGATGGAAAGGAAATTGCTTCGATTCTGACTTTGGGGCTCACAAGCAAGTATGCGGGGACAAGAGAAGTTGTGAAGAATTTTTTGCCAGTAAGCTTCTGGCTTTTTGAACATGGAATCAATCATTAATCCAGATCTGGTTTTAGATTTTAAAATGCCTAGCAAATCATTATAAAATGTATCAAATTCTTGATTATTTGCAAGCATCTAAACTCCAACTTCTTTTATAGAGAAAAAGAAATTTCCGATAGCAGCAATCATTGGATCTGTGATTGGAGTGGTGGTGATCTTATGTGGAATAATTGCCTTAATATGGTGGTTCAAGCCTTTTTCCACATCAAAGAAGCGTAGGAGACCTGGAAATGGTGTGATCACAAATCCTAAAAGCTTTTAAGGATCAAGGTATCTCCAAATTGTGTGCCTAACTGATAATTTCTTATTTAATCTTTGAAATAGATCAAGATACTGGAAATTGGGAAGTTCCCCCTGGTGTCAGGCGGTTTACATACAGAGAGGTAATGAAAGCTACAAAATCATTTAGCAAGGATTGTGAAATAGGAGAAGGTGGTTTCGGAAAAGTCTACTTAGCACACCTTGATGATAATAAAGAAGTTGCGATAAAAAGGGCCTCCGACGTAAGTTTTCAAGGTATTAAGGAGTTCCGGAATGAAATTATGTTGCTTAGTCGGTTACATCATCGCCATCTCGTTCGGCTCGAAGGATTTTGTGATGACAAAGATGAGCAGGTATATTAGGTATTAGAGCCTTCTAGCATTAAAAATCTATACCAAGCTAGGAATTTAACTAATTTCAACCTTGATTTTCCTTCTAGCATTAAAAATCTATACCAAGCTAGGAATTTAACTAATTTCAACCTTGATTTTTGTTGTAGATCCTCGTCTATGAATATATGAAAAACGGGAACTTGCATCGCCATCTCTTTGGTAAAAACTCCTAACTTTGTAATTATATTTAGAAATGAAGAGGATGCTCTCAAAAACAACACGCCCTTCAATTGGAACTTATCTAATGATATATCAGATCATACGCCCCTCCAAATTGAATATTTCTTTTTCGAACTCTACAATTATTTCTAGGCACAAGATTAAGAATCACGTGATAATTTTGGAAAATGTGTTAAGGGTGTTTTCATATATACGAACCAAGTTGAAGGGAAATTTACCATAAATGATTCTTACTTGGTGTTATTTGTGATCTCATGAGACAGATAAGGATGCATCAACTTTGAACTGGTATAGAAGGCTTGAGATAGCACTTGGCGTTGCTCAAGGCCTAGAATATCTTCACACTTTTGCTGTAAGTTCCTCCAGCCTATTATCCATGTGAATGTCTTGAATGATGCACAAACACACAAGCCCTAGATATATAGACCTATTAGGCATATATTGAAGGTAACCAGTTCTTTATATTTCCATCCCAAAATCACTTGTCTTCAAACCATAATTATCCACATTATATGCACGATGGAATTGTGATATACTTCTAATGTTCATCTACTCTTATCTTATCAAACAGATCACAATCACTTATTTGAGATGTCCAGACTATGTGTCTAATTGGCAAATGTTCATTGACGCTGATTCTTATGTAAATAAAATGTAATGTGTTCACATAACATTGAAATTGCACATAAGAGAATATATATCCTTGAAAAACATAGTTTATTCATGTGTGTATGTGACTTATGTGTGGAAGGTGATGTACTATTCCATTAT
>NW_028231398.1:0-13332 GCF_043228905.1 Azolla caroliniana | reverse complement strand
TTGGTTGCAGACTTTAGGCATCCAAGATTCTTTTCGTTTAAAGAAGGGAACTACTTTAACCAAAGTAGAAAATAAAAGCTTTTCAACAGTAGGCCTGCTAACAGGGTATAATAACCTGAGGAAGATACCTACACAAGATATAAAACTCAAACTGTAGTATGTGTTTATTATGGGGAAATAAAACGGGTTACCACATAATGTGCGAATGTGTAACGTTAGATAAAGAAAGGCATTATTTGGAAAACCAACATTAACCTACAAAAGCATATTAACTAACCAGTCTGGAGGTTATACAAACTTATAGAAGAAACAAGACTGGTAAAGAGAATTCATATAAAAGTAAAGATAAGAGATTAAGTATAAAAAGGCCAGGAGGATACTCTGCCTCTGGAATATTGACTTTTCCCACCAACCCAAAAACCCCCATTTTATTTAAAGCATAAGTCGGAAATGAATATTTTAAACGGTCAATGTTAAATTTAACTTGCAAACAAACGGCATTCGAACTTTATATTAGCATCCAACAAATTTGTATTTTGTAACCAAATCAAACCAGTCCTAATTTTATTAGCTGACAAAGACGATAGACCTCTTCGTTTATTTAAAAATAAAAATATTTGTTTTATCCCAACGTCTCTCCATCGAACGATATTATTAGTATTATTCGGAACACGATTTTATTATTTAAATTCCTCTGCCGGTTTTTTTTGCTCGTCGGTTAAAAGACAGTTTATCTAATAAAAGCTCGAAGCTTTTGGAATGTAAAGTTCGACAAAGAATTTTTATTTTATAACGATACAGTTTTCGTATACGTTTTTTTTTTGTCTTTAAGCAAAATGAAATTGTTGGGTATAGGTAAATATATTGTTTATATACTTTACGAGATTTACGTGTAAAGTATTGTTCAGTAAGTACCGTTTCTTTTCTGATCTCATATTTATACGTGTTTATATTTGACCCTAAATGAAATGAGGAGACTACATAAGAAACGTGGGAGGAATACACTGAAAAACAGAAGGCACAAGATCAGAAAGAATGGAAAAAATTTGGGGAAGCCCTATGTTCAAAAAGTGTCTATTTATAGGGTTGTGTTATGTCGACGACAAACTAACCATATCATGTAGTACAGAAGAAATGGAATTTATTATGCTAGGAAACTAATGCAGTGTTGAAATGAAAATCCAATAAAACTATTGTCATAATTTTAGATCGACTACAACCAACCCCACGTAAAAACGTAGCTGAAATTGGGGTAATTAATAGGTACTTTCATTAAGGGTTTATAATTGACAACAGCGGTGCATGCGAAGATAAAAGTATTACAGCTCGAACAGGCCCTAACTAATTTAAGCCAAATTAGGTGATAAACAAACAGTCATCACCAAAAACACCAAATTAGAGCTGCTAAATTGACCTATGAAGCAAATATTTGGATACTTACTTAAGAAAAGTTAAAACCAGGCGAATCAGTGTCTGAAATTTCGTATATCCTAACTACACATTCCCCGGATGACCCACCAGTTTTTTAATAGTGACTTTAAATGGAGGTTTTAAAGACGCTTTGGTGGTGGCGAAGCTTGCTCACTATTTGATTATTAAATTCTTTTTAGTATCTTTATTTTTTAATAAACCGAAAAGTCCCTTTAAGCATAATGAATTTTATTTATAATCCAGTTGCCAAAAGAACGGCCTGTTAAAACCTCTATAACTAAAAAAGAAAGTAGCAACTATCAATTGGATTTTCCAGTAACGGAACCTGAATATCCATGGGAGCTTTAAAATTCAATTACATGGATTATGTAGGATGATTTCTTATGAGAAAGTTGAAGCACAAAATTTCGGTTGTCAAATTAGGACATGACATCATAAACGGATTTAAAAAACTAATGTTTGGAACAGATTTGAAACAAAACTAATTTTTAAAGATTAGATTGCCCAGCTTAAGCCTCCAATGTAATCACTAACGCCGCCAAATATCAGTCGTTCTAAAATGAAAATTAACTCTAGTTTAAAGATTAGCAAGCACAACGGATTGCTGTTGGGTCAAATTACAGTAAATTTGTACTAGTTTGTAAGACACATTCTGTAAAGCAAATAAGACGTCCGAATTTAATGGCACTGGGCTTTATGTTGCTCATTAATAATGCCTATTTTTTTTTTTTAAAATTGGCTAGCATAACAATTTTATTTATAAAGCCTGGCTATTATTGGATTTGGAAGCTAGGTTTCTGTCTTTGATTTTTACAGTAGTACTCATCTCTTTTACGATAAATAAACAATATATTTCTGGGTGATAATATTTGGGCTCCCAATTAAAAAAAAATGTGTTTAAAAATAATTTCTTTTAAAAAAAGGTACAAGAATGAAAGTTTTTGGTTGATTATAATAGTACAGGCCAATATACAAAGTTTTTTGGCCTCCCACAATTTTAAAATCATTTAATAGGCTTACTTTATGTTGTAACATTAATTTTTATATTTATTACTTTTACCGACCTTAATTCCTTTATATTCGCAGATTTTCTTTCCGAAAACTGGAACAAGGTTTTAAAGAATTACGTGACATTTTTAGGTAAGCAGCACTTTTTGATCCGAATCTAACCTAACATTACAAGAAGCAATTATTTTTAAAGGAAACGATCCAATAATTAATTAATTTTCAAGTGCTTGTTAATTAATTTTTTGATTAAATTTAATATTTAATTTTCCAGTTGTATTAGAAGTGCTTTAAATATTCTGACTTTAGGATCTTGCAGTGAATAAGGGAATAATAACGAGAGGATTAACCAGAATGAAGGTAAAGCTATTAAGCTATGTAAACCGACCTTTTCTTATCATCTACGATTTGTGGACAATACCGTTCTGAAACATATGCCAAGCATAGAACTACATGGGGTATCAAGAAAAACCCGCCTAAAAAATAACACTACACGAAAGAATTTGTTAAAATTGTATGGCTGCTTTATAAAAACGTACCAATAAACTTTAAACGGAAAGTTTTTGATGAGTGTATACTACCGATAGCAACATACGATTAAGAAACTATGGTAATATCAAAAAAAGAACTGAAACTGTTATGGATAATGCAAAAAAACAATAAGGGCTTTTATGTTGGTATTTAGACCAAGAGATCAAAAATGCAAAAAACTCATGAATCATATCTAATATATCTAAATAAATGGCAGTGGAGGGGCTTGTGGTCGAATAGAACCATTACAGTTAGACATCACAAGTAAAACACGTTTTTGAGCAAGACAGGGCTCAGTCAGCTAGTCAAAAAAGATTCCAGAAAAGATGACTGTAAGACAAACAGATTGCTAGGAAAAGTTCCAAACAGCACAAGACAGAAAGGTGTGGGAACTAATAAAAAAAAACCATTGGATTCAGAAGTGAAAACATGGAAGCTGATAAAGACTAAGGGAGAGGAATATTAATACAAAACCACTCGAACTATATCAGTTTTTATCAAGGAAAGCTAATTAAAGGGATAAATATCTTTCAAAAACTTCCCAATAACAAGACTTTGGTTGCTAGTCACCTACGCTTCACGAACGATATCGTGGAGGTGGGCCGAACATACTGCAAGACAGGAAGATAATAGATAGACCAACAGTGATTTACTGGCGCCCTGGAAAAACAAAAGGAAATAGAGGAAGACCGCAAAGACGGTGGCTGTAGACACTGGACACAAATAGCCTACGTTTAGAAGCGGACCGGATAAGGCTAATGAAACGAAAGAGAGAGAGAGAGAGAGAGAGAGAGAGAGAGAAAGATAAAAAAAAGAAAGAGAAAGAGAAAGAGAAAGGAAAAGATAAAGATAAAGATAAATATAAAGATAAATATAAAGATAAAGATAAATTTAAAGATAAAGAGAAAGAGAGACCGGAAAGAAGAAAGAGAAAAGAGAAAGAAAAAAAAGAAAAGAAAAAGGGGAAAGAGAAGAGAAAGAGAAAGAGAAAGAGAAAGAGAAAGAGAAAGAGAAAGAGAAAGAGAAAGAGAAAGAGAAAGAGAAGAGAAAGAGAAAGAGAAAGAGAAAGAGAAAAGAGAAAGAGAAAGAGAAAGAGAAAGAGAAAGAGAAAGAGAAGAGAAGAGAAAGAGAAAGAGAAGAGAAAGAGAAAGAGAAAGAGAAAGAGAAAGAGAAAGAGAAAGAGAAAGAGAAAGAGAAAGAGAAAGAGAAAGAGAAAGAGAAAGGAAAGAGAAAGAGAAAGAGAAAGAGAAAGATAATTATGTCTTTAAAAAGGGTTAAAATTTAAATATGACTTAATTGACAAAAAAAAACTATTAATTTATAGATGATATTTAAGTATGAATAATAAACAATTTTTATAACGATGATGGATTTTTGGCTCATTTTTATTTTGACAATATGAAAGCATAAAATGGGCCCTAAGATATTGCATTATTTGTTATTTGTTCAAACAATAGTGTTTATTATCTGTTTTAAGCCCAACAGGTTCTAAACAAAATCCTTAAAGATCAAAAACTAACCGAAACTAGCCAATAAAACGCGAATCAACCAGCCCCCATCGAATCGTACCCAGTAGGAAACCCTAGCCCGAAATCAAACTTTTTATATAATCCTAAAAGCTTACCACCGTAAGTTTTTGACATAAAAACTTTATTGCCACATAAATATGTTTCCAATAAGTTTTGGTCCATTTATGGCCCTTTCTTTATTTCATCTTTTATAAAAGGTTCGCGAACATCGACGGAGGGTCGAATGAAATAGGAGACAACATTACTGGTCAGGAAAAAATATATATAAAAAAAAATAAAACAAAAATTGACAGTTTTCCTGTGGCCTGACCTTTCACAAATAAATTTATTCATTTGAATCACTTAGTTTTTATTGAGTACATTTTTCTTTGTTGGGCTTTATTTTCTTTTCTTTTGTGTATTAAAATATATAATATTTTTTTGGTAAAAAGAATCATGTTGCTGATAACAGTTTTTATTATAAGCCTGTGTATAAATTAAATTCGTAGACAGTACATTTTGTACTGAAAATAATGATGTCTCTCTCTCTCTTTTTTTATAAAATAATGATAAGACACTAGATTTACAACAACTGTTATCTTAGAATATATTTCTCTTTATTAACAAATATTTTAATTAGGATGATTTTATAGACCAAGAATAGTTATTGTTTCAGCACACATTTTTTTAAAAATATTTATTTAATCAAACGTTTTCGACTCTTAGATTTTCCGTAGGTTTTCGCAAGACTTTTGACTACATTGAGACATGGACTTTTCTGCAAGACATGCTAGGATTGATTATTGATAAGAAATCCTTTAAAATACATATATAAAATTGTCAAATTTTATTTGAAAATAAATTATTTTTTGACAATATACAAAATGAAAAATTGGAGTGGCGGGCGCCAGGAAGACACTATCTCTTCCAAACTGTTGGCCTTAGAAATCATATTTAAAACAGTGTTGAGGGCGAATTAGTATATACGAAATATTCCTTAACTATCTACATTTTCCGACTACAAAAACCGACGTACAAAACCGAATGATATGTCAACTGAATGTTGACACAAATAATAAGCAAAACATTAAATCTTGAAACAATGTACATAAATGCTTTAGAAATAAGTAGTGAATATGTTTACCTGGGGCATAAAATCAAAATTGCCAAAAAGAGAAATATACCTATAAACTTAAATCAAAAAGTCTTTAGTACATATATACTGTCGGCTGGACGATATCAAACCAATTGACGGAAAAAAAGGTTTCAGACAGCACAAGACGGAATGAAAACGAATGAATAACGCCTACGTTTAGAATTGGAAAAATAAAGGCTAAAGAAATATTAGTAGGTTGAATATACCATTTTTGCCACGAGTAAAATTGTTGAGTTTACATACATATCAAAAACATAAAAAATGTTAAATAATAATACAATATACCACATTTTGCCACAAGTAAAAGTGTTGAGTTAGCTTATTTAATATACCATATCAAAAGCATTAAAAATGTTAAACAATAGGGCGCAATGGTTTTTGTCTTGAATTTTAAATAAACCATATACACATTGAATAACTTAATTTTGTTGCAAACACATAGCAGTGTTTATGATTATTTTTCCATTTGGATGTCGATCTTGAATTTAAAATTAAGCTAGCTTTAACACCCGTACTTACTTTATACACCAATGGTTTTCAACATATGTTTGAAACTCTATAAAAGCGGAAAAACAAAAAAAAGATTGAGAAATGGATTTGTTTTTAAAAAATATTATGGTCTTGGATTGCCGCCACAAAGATTGCAAGCATTGAACAGTATGCGGTGTGGAGGATAAATAATCCCTTTAAGTCCTAAACAACAGCTGTTTAATTTTTTTTAATAGTTTTTCTAAGAATTGCTGTAACAAAAGGTAGCAATATTTGCGTTAATTTTAGGACATTCCTTATACAAACAACTTTGCGACAAAAAAAGGCAGATTACTGGTGGTTATAAGTGAGGCAAAAAATGGATTAGGATTGCCAACAATTGCTTTGGCAAATAAAGTAATATTAAATATGGAGTTAATTTTATTTATTTATTTATTTAATAATTCACACAGAGAGATTATTCTATAACGGAATTATATAAAATGTAATGTAGTAGTTAACAACTAATTTAACTTAACTTTAAAAACAAATCACAACTAAAAATTAAATTATAGTTTTCCCCATTCAACAAAACAAAAAGAAAACAAGAAAGTATATAAAAAAAACAGACTGGACTTACCCTAATGTGAGAGAGAGAGAGAGAGAGAGAGAGAGAGAGAGAGAGAGAGAGAGAGGGAGAGAGAGTGAGTGAGTGAGATACAGAGAGGGAGAGAGAGAGAGTATCTTTTGGCTTAGGCATAGATAGACAGATAGATCCAGATTAATTGTGTTAGGGGTTTTAAATTAAATAATTTGTTTTTGAAACATCCAAGGCTGTCTCCAAATGTATCAATGGACGAATTTTTAGTACATTCAGTATATAGATTTTACATCGAGTACAACGGCGAAGAAATCATGTAATTGGTTCGTTGTTATTTAAGACTGAAAGGGCATGAAGTTCGGGAATTAAATCTAGGTGCGTATTATTGTATTGATTCGAGTATAGTACTATCAGCTACTAGGCCGTTTAGCACTTTGTACAAAAATGAAAATTGAAGGTGTTTTCTGCGGTCTTCTAATGTTTCTAGCTGAAAGATGTTTAATAATTCAGAATAACTGGTGAGAGGTGGGTATCTTAAGTAGTAATTGCAGTGATGATAATATTTTTTCTGAATTCTTTCGATACGGTTAATATTTTTTTGTAGTAAGAAGACCATACTATAGCACAATATTATAATTTTGATCTAATGAACGTATTAAATAATATGTGGAAAGTTTTTTGAAATGTTTACTGTTTTTACGAACAAAACCCAGGCTTTTGAAAGACCTATTAAGTGTAGTTTCAATGTGTTCATCGAAAGACAGTTTTGAATCAAAAATAACTCCTAAGTCTTTGTAATGAGTTACTCTTTCCAAAGATTCATTGTTAATGTTATAATCGTGATATAAAGTATTTCTTTTTCTGGAAAAAGTAAAACATTTACATTTTTTAAAAGCCAGAATGTTTTGACCACGAAACAAGATTGTTTATAATATTTTGCAACTCAAATACATCATTTGGTCTCTCAATAACTTTAAACAATTTAATGTCGTCAGCATACATCAAGAATTTTAAATCTTGCATAGAATGCTCAACATCATTTACGTACAGTAAGAAAAGTAGAGGTCCCAAATTGGAACCTTGGGGTAGTCTAGATGTTGCAATGTATGTTTCAGAAAAAAATATTCAATTTTGACTTAAGCTAGACGATGTTTAAGGTAGGATGATATAAGACCCGTAAGGTCTTCAGAAAAATTAAAGAAGCGATGAAGTTTGTTTAGAAGTATATTGTGAGATACTTTATCAAAGGCCTTGGCTGCATCTAAGTAAATTACAACCATTTGATTAAAAGATTCAAATGCTTGATGCGTTTTGTTAACGAAATTTAGAAGGTTTGTGGCTGAAGATCTGCTTTTAAAAAAGCCGTGTTGATTTTGTGAAATTTGAGATTGTACGTAAAAAAAATATACTTGTAAAGTATGCTTTCATATAGTTTTGGAATGTTACAAATTAACGCGATGGGTCTATAATTAGGAATGTGATTTTTATTTCAGGATTTAAATATTGTACAAATAGTCGTTGTTTTGAATGCAGATGGAAAAGTTTTATTTTTTAATGATAAGTTAAACAAATAGCAAAGTGGAGACGCTAAGATTTCCTTACATCCTTTAAGTATGTAGGAAGGAACATTATCAGGACCAAGTGATTTCTTTGACTTTAATTTATTGATGGCTTGAATTATCTCATCTGTAGATATCTCATTAAGGGACATTAGGTCGCAATTTAATTTTAATTAACCAGTAAAGGGAGGATTGGTTTTTGAATTATTAAAAGTACTTTTAAAAAACTCCGAAAATGTATCAGCAATCTCTGGACCATTTTGAATTTTATGTCCATTGTAAACGAAGGTACTAGGCATTTTGTTTGTTGACTTTTTATTTTTTATAAAGTTCCAAAAGGCAGTAGGTTCATTAATATGTCATCCTCAACGTACTGTATGTAATTCTGATAAGCTAGTTTTATATCATTTTTCAGTCTTTTGCGCAATTCTTTGTATTGGTTTTCATGACAGGTATAACCGAATTTCTTATACAAGGTGTGAAATTTGCTTTTTGATTCAAGGTCTTTTATAATTTTATTTGAAAACCATATTGGATATTTAGACGATGATTTAATGCGTTTAGGTACATTTTTTCCGAGTATTTTATTTAAAATGTTATAAAACTTACTAACTGCACTATCTATATTCACTATATTTTAGAAAAAAAATTAAACAATTTCACGACAAGAAAGTAAAGACTACTAGAAGTCATAAGTGGAACCAAAAATTGATAGGGTTTGCCAACAATTGCCCAAACAAAAGGGAGCAAAAGTTAGTATTGCGTTAATTTAACGACATTTTTTACATAAACAATTTTACAGTAAAAAAATACTTGGTTGTTATAAGTGAGATAAATAATAATGTCTAAGTTATTTCCCACTGGATTTTAAATCATCCTGGAAAAAACATATTGCGATCTATCCAAAACGTTATATACATTAACCTATCTGATAAGAATGAAAAATTAACCCCCATTCCGTGACTTAATCATGGGATATTATTCGTCCCTTCTATCACACTGCAATTATAGTTTGTTTGCCAGCGAGTACTCAACTCTGGCAAATTACGGTTTTACCCTACAGCGAAAAGTAATTAGGATTATATATGCCGACGGGTACAAAGATGATGTTTCTTTGGTATTTATACAAAACAAATGTTTACTATACCATCGCTCATTTGTTTGTGTGTTTGAAGTAGATGAAACGGAATCTTGACAAATACAAGAGCCCCGATTATTACCACACACATAACAGCCGAGAAAAATTTAACACGAAAAAATATTGTATAAAATTAACCATCAATATTAATTAATTTGACCCAATGATTTTTAACACTTTACCAAAGAAATTGCAGGACATGGATACACATTTTTTTACCAATCAAACATTGTTGAAAACGGTATTTTTATGATTAAAAATGATAAATTGTGTGTATTGTATAGTTTAATTTATTAATTATTATGTAAGTGTTGTGGTGGGGGATGTCTAATAATTTTAATATTTTTTAACTTAAGACTAAAATAGTTATTTTTGTATCAAGTACCTAAAATCATGTTTTTTGGAACGAATCGTAGCTGTTTCCAGACGAGACGAAGCCGAGTCTGGATTAGCTAATGAGTCCCAAAAAACTGATTTAGGTACGAGATACAAACAAAATAGTTTTGTTAAAGTTCCCTAAATATTAAATATGATCTATATATTTAATATGATATATATTTCTTAACAATAATAATTAAATATGTCTAATGTACCAGAACTGTTATCTTTAAAAAAAAATTTTAGCATTTGAAACGTGCAATATTCCTATTGGCTAGAGTAATTATATTTATCTAAAAATAGTGAGCGATGATTTTATTTACTATAGTTACCAGATTGTTTATTAATTAGTTGTTTATTTTTAACGAAAAGAATTTGACGCGTTTTTTTTGTGTAAGTTATAAAATGCAAAATACACAAATAATTAGTGAAAAAGCAAAAGAAATTGTGTTAGATTTGCTTCCAGCAAAATATCGTCAAATTTACGAAACGGAATATGAAGTATTCATTTAATGGAAAAAATCCAACAAGATTGTAATTATAGACGAAGATGTAATTTTAAACTATTTACATGAAAAGGTAAGTGCTGCTATTTTTTATGTTCAATTTTAATATTTAACTTTAGTAAATCATTATTATTATGACTTTTTCGTATTTTTCTACTACAGTCTCAAGAAGTAAAACAATCTATTCTCTGGTCAAAATATTCAATGATAAAAGCTGTTTTGTTTGTTAAAGAAAATATAGAAGTAAACAAATTCACAAGAGTCATATCTTTTTTGAAGCGAAATTCAGTAGGATACGAACCCACTAAGTCAAAAGTTTTAACGCGCCAAGAAATTAATACCTTTTTGGTAAATGCAGATGATGCAAAATATTTGTTAATCAAAGTAAGTTTAAAATCATATTTTAATTTTTGATTTGATGACATGTATCAGTTTCATATTTAACTTCGTAGGTTGGTCTTATCATTGGAGTGTGTGGTGCATGTAGGCGCGAAGAACTACATTCCTGAAAAGTTTAAGATATTGTCCAAAAAGACCCACAAACTCTTCTTATAACGATTCCCGATACAAAAACCAATATCAAGAGAGTATTTCCCATGGTAGCTGAAGGTGAAGCTGTTAATCCTATGGAAGTTTACCAGAAATATGTTCGACTTCGACCAGCAAATATTAACCACGATTATTTTTTTATTTCTTACCGAAACCAAAAATGTACTGTGCAACGTGTAGGAATTCATACTTTTGCTAAAATGCCCTCAATGGTAGCGGAATTTCTAAAGCTACCGAATCCAAAAGAATATACAGGGCATTGCTTTCGGCGAAGTTCTGCTTCTCTTGCTGCAGATGCTGATATCGATTTAACCTCGTTGAAACGGCTAGGAGGAGTTTTTTATAATTTTATTGTTTTATTTTTTCTAAATAAGTACTTATTTCAGGTCGTCTGCAGTAGCGGAATCGTATATAGAGGAATCAATTGAAAAGAAGAAGAAAATATGCAGAATGATAATGGGGGAGAAGAAAGTCGAATCGCTTAATTCCACCAAAGCTACTACTACAAAAGAAAGTAACACGATTTCAATGAGTTCGGGTATTAAATTTGGGGATGAGAGTTTTGAAGGTGCTTTTTTTTGACGGACTCAAATGAGTCCGTAAAATGGCTATTTTAGGGACCGAATACAAAAGCGAAGAGCTACTTCAGCTATTCATTAAAAGTTCAAGATATTGTCCAAAAAGACCAACAAACTCTTCTTATAACGATTCCCGATACAAAAACTAATATCGATGAGTTCGGGTATTAAATTTGGGGATGAGAGTTTTAAAGGTGCTCAAAATTGTACGTTTAATTCTAATTTCTCTTAAAATGTATATTTATATTGTTCCTTTTGAGGTTTTACTTAAATTAGGTAAATAAAGTTTAGTTGTAATGTATTTTGTTTTATTTACGTAAATAATTCTAAAAAGTTTCCATGACCACTTTTTGGGATTGAGTCCGAAAAAGACTCATTTTACGGACTGAAATGAGTCCGTAAAATGGCTATTTTAGGGACCGAATACAAAAAATGTAATTTTTAACGAGCATTTTTTAGTTATAATTACTTAAACTATTTGCGTGTTTTGTTAATAAAATCAGAAATTACAATAAAGAAAATTAAATGATTTTACAAAACATAAGTTATTAAAATTATTTTTCTTGAAGTACCAATCGAAGCAATTTAATATCATACCTGACTAAATTTTTGTTGAATTTTTTGTCTTTTTTAAAAGCGTGGTAATATCCAGGTCGTTACTCTCACTAATTCTTAATATTAAGTTCTATTTACCAGCTAATCAAATAATAAATATCTTTCGCTTTTTTTTAGCAGTAAAGATTAGTTAGACCTCTTAATGAAAGTCTAACGAGTATACTGCCCTCCTAAGAACACATGCCGTATCCACAAAAAATCGGATTTTGAGATTTTTGTCTTATTGGGTTCGTTACAAGCTAAATAAACATTGTACCAGCCAAAAACGCCGTTTGTATTTCTAATTCAAGCCGTATCTACAAAATTTATATATGTCTTTAAAAAAATGCTGTATATGCATCAGACTAATAAAAAGCCATATATTCTACCGTGTCACTGTAGTTACGGCGTTTCCTGATAGTACAAGTTAAAAACCGCGCCATTAGTTTATAATCATTGCTATTTAAGTTAGTTTTTAAAGTGTATATTGTATTGTAAATGCCCAAGAGACACCTACAGGTGTTTTTGAATTAACCCTCTTAAATCCGGTCAATACTGCTTTACAAGATATAGGTGAAATACTAAAATGTAATATGCCCGAAGATCTGGATGAGTACCCGAATTAACTAATTTGGTACCAATAGAAAGTGAATTTGCAATAATTAACCAAGAAACAGTGATCCAAAATGTTTATAAGAATCAAGGGAAAATAACATGTGAAACATGCGACAAATTTGTAAAGGTGCCATGCAAAATATCAAACAATCAAATAATTTATACACCAGTAGAAAAAAAAAGATAAAAGCTGCGACAAATCTGATATGGGTTATACAAAGAGTAGAAGACCAATAAAAAAGAAAAAAAATAGGCAAAATAGCTAAGCAGGAAAAAATCAAAAGAAAGAAAGAACACCTAATTAACGATCAGTTTTACCGGCATATAATAATTGTTAAAAAAATGATTCAACGTTCCTTTTCGACCAGCAAAGAAAAGTTTTAAATACCAACTTTTGGAAATTATTTATTTTAAATACATGCAGTCGGCATAAATTAAAGGACGAACTACTGAGAGTAAAAAAAAACAAAATACCTTTAAATATAAGCTAAAAAGAGCAAATGGTGAAATTACAGAAGTATGAAAAACTTTCTTTTTAACTACTCTAGGGTACAAAAACACTTATGACCGAATTTTATATGACACTTTAACAAAAACTCCTAAATTCCCAACGAGATCGACGAACTCAGTCAGCTAAGAAGAAAATAGATTATGATTTGGTAGATGCTCACATAGTCATTTCAACCATCTATTTCCTATTACGGGTAAGTTTGTG
>NW_028231397.1:0-13334 GCF_043228905.1 Azolla caroliniana | reverse complement strand
AACAATTTTCATTTTTCTTACAACAGATTCTGCAAATGTAGCAATAAATAACAATGTCAAATACCTGATAAGCTTCGAAGTCATCAAACCGGAACCGTGACCGAGCAATAGTGTACTCTACATGATCAACAATGCTCTTTTGGATGGAATAGACATCATTCTTAAGGTATTGATCCATGAGTCTGAAGAGTAGATCAGTTCGCCTTTGATACTCGCTAGATTCAATCTCAGACAGCTCATGTCTTTTATAAAGTTTAGTCGGCATCATTCTCTTTGCACAAATAGTTCTCTCCGATACAGGAGGCAGATGTTCATACATAGCATTAGAAAGAACTTTCTTCACATTTTCTATGTCTTTATCATTCACAAGTTTTGATCCTTCACGAGGGCCAGTATTGATCCAAAATTGCTCTCGAAGAATGCCATCTTCATACTCTATTTTGGCTTTAGAAACAGAGAACCCAAGATTTTTCATTGCATTGATCACAAGGTGCAGAAAACCAGGGCCCCCAGCTGAAGTTATGTGAACAATAGTGTGAGACGAATCGGTATCATTGTCGAAGTCTACTACTACGGAGGCGAGATTCACAGATGAGGAACCGGAATCTAAATAGGAATGTTGATGAGATTGAGGATCAGAATCTTTCGTTGATTCCCCTGTATTGTTGTGTCTGAGTTTCTCCGTAGCTCCACATCGCATATGGTGACGAGATCGGGCTACCACTGTGCATGGAGGATAACTAGAGTTTCTGCATTGAATGTAATTAGGGTTTGTGCATTGAGCTATATTAGGATTAACGCATTGACACGAGGGTATTAGCGAGGTGCGGCAGAGCAACTTATCTTGATAATGGGCAAGGCTTAGCATCCTCTCTCTTTCTGTTCCTGCTTCTTTTCGCTCCTCTACGGCCTGTCTTTCTCTGGTGAACCCCTAAGTTATGCCGTTCTCTCTGTGTCCTGATAAACCCCGAGTGAACCCTAAAACTGTCGATCCTACGCAGGAGGAGCTCGTCCTTTCCGTGAAAACGGAAACCAACCGAATGAATTAAGGAAAGTCTTAACAGACAAAGAAAGAGAGAGAGAGAGAGAGAGAGAGAGAGAGCTAAGAGAATGTTTAGTATTTACTGATTTGCTCAAAATGCTGCAGAAAACTGGGGCCACATAAAACATAAAAGTCCGGCCCGAGCTTCTTGTCCGGCCAAACCGAAACCCTATAGTCCTTCATGGCCCGAGCTTCTTCTCGGGATGTCCGCCCAAACCAAAACCCTATAGTCCTTCATGGCCCGAGCTTCTTCTTGGGATGTCCGCCCAAACCGAAACCCTACTCCTCCATGGCCCGAGCTTCTTCTCGGGGATGTCCGCCCAAACCAAAACCCTACTCCTGTACCAACCACCCGCCCACCCAACCAAATCCATACCCACGTCTCAAGTCTCAGGATGTCCGCCCAAACCAAAACCCTCCTCCTCTACCAATTCCACATAAGTGTTTCAAGAACACTCGCACTTCCACATTGATCCCCTCCACCCTCACAATTTTATGAGAAGTAAGAGAAAGCACCTACTAGATTCCTTAATACAGTTTGATTAATCTTCACTTCGCATGATTAAAGAGAACCTCGACTTCGTTATTTTCTTTAACGTAGGAGCATGTATATGTGGTAAACTCCCCTTCGATAAACAGCATTAGACCCCAGCCCTTATAGTGTATCTTTCACCTCCTCCGCATTGGGTTGACACTCCTCACATATGCATGTTGCAAACTTACAGCAAAACAAATATTTAATTTTTGAAAAGATATCCTTCGCACTGGATTTGATACAGATAGTGTCCTGAACAGTTCAGGTAAGAAAACTATACTGTAATGGCTTTTGAAGCTCTTAATATCAACTTACAAAGAAGTTAATGAAGAGATGAGATGGTTCCATTACCAGAATTCCCATTTTGGGCACACTAAACAAGGTGTTGTCGTTACAATGGAAATGTTCTTTGCAGTAACTTTGGATCCAAAATCAAATTTTGTTACCACATGTCAATATATATATATATATATATATATATAGAGAGAGAGAGAGAGAGAGAGCGATATACATATACACATACATTGCAACACATACCAATTTATATTCCTCACATTAATTGCATGCCTTGCATATCCATTTGTTTGATAACTTACAAGTCAACACGTAATACTTATGTTTTAACATGTAGGTCTAGCTTCATTTGTAACCCTAACCAATGAATAATTGCCACATCTAATCCAAGGATCAAATGTAGTAGTACAAAGTGCCTACTTTACAAGCAACTGTTGATCAATTCAAGCCAATTCTAAAACAATATATCTTTTCCGTGTAAAACAAAACTGCAAATTAATCCCCCACTGATATGGGGTACCATTACACAAAAAAACATACCCAGAATTCGTATACAAAATGCTAGTAGAATATGACCAAAATGTCAGCAGAAAACTACAAACAGGTATGTTCTACATCCATCAAACCTCACAAACTAGATGGTAATAATCTTAGCATCAAAATATTAATTTCATCTAAAAGCATTTCCTATGCACAATCGAAGGGCCAGATTCATCATACTCTGACTTTGCAATCCACATCTGCACCATCACAAAAGGAAGAAATAAGTGCTTTTCCAAAGAAATATACACAATCCACAACTATATAGATGAACAAAGAAGCATTTTGAAATGATACACAATTTGCTACATAACAGAAGAAACAAGCATTCTGATAAAAATATTCACAATGAAGATAATTACAGCATGACATAAAACATACATTAATGAACCAAATATTTTCGAGACATGCACACAATTTCACAAACTATAACATGGAACAGTCTTTATTACAAACATATAACATAGAAGAATACCTGTTGGAATGTACTCAACGATGCCAAGATAGATCCTCCAATCCAGACACTATATTTTCTCTCAGGCGGTGCAACCACCTTAATCTTCATACTACTAGGAGCAAGAGCAGTTATCTCCTTGTTCATTCGATCAGCAATACCAGGAAACATAGTAGAACCTCCGCTGAGCACAACATTTCCATAAAGGTCCTTACGAATATCAACATCACACTTCATAATCGAGTTGTATGTGGTCTCATGAATACCCGCAGCTTCCATACCAACAAGAGATGGTTGGAAAAGAACCTCGGGACATCTGAATCTCTCAGCACCAATGGTGATAACTTGACCATCAGGTAGTTCATAACTCTTTTCCAAAGATGAACTACTTTTCGCTGTTTCCAGCTCTTGTTCAAAATCTAGTGCTACATAAGCTAGCTTCTCCTTCATATCTCTGACGATTTCTCTTTCTGCAGTAGTCGTGAAGGAATATCCACGCTCAGTGAGGATCTTCATTAATGCATCAGTAAGATCGCGTCCAGCAAGATCAAGCCTTAGTATAGCATGTGGGAGAGCATAACCCTCATAAATTGGAACAGTGTGAGTGACACCATCACCAGAATCAAGTACAATACCTGGGACATGAGTATTTTGTTATTAAAAAACATTATAGTAATAACTAAAAGGCAGAAATAAAATACCAGAGTACCCTTGAGTTTTTCAAAGTTTACAGAAATGCCCTCTGTAGTAGTAAACTTGGTGAATAATCCCCAAGTTTTAAATTTGGTGAATAATCCAAGTTTTCAAAAAATAACAAGAATATCTCACAAAATGTACAACATAGGGTGTTCTGATCCTTTATGATAATTCTGAGATATTCAGAAAATATCCTACAAATTAGAGGCATTTTGGTGTTCTCCCCCAAATGGACCCAGTATTTTCAAATGCTGGGAAAGAAAGCACATACCCGTAGTTCTCCCACTGGCATAGAGAGATAATACAGCTTGTATTGCGACATACATGGCTGGCACATTGAATGTATCAAACATAATTTGTGTCATCTTCTCTCTGTTGGCCTTAGGATTCAAAGGAGCTTCAGTTAGCAAGACAGGATGTTCCTCAGGCGCAACACGGAGTTCATTATAAAATGTGTGATGCCATATCTTCTCCATATCATCCCAATTGGTGACTATGCCATGCTCAATAGGATACTTCAAGGTGAGAATTCCACGTTTTGATTGGGCTTCATCACCAACATAAGCATCCTTCTGTCCCATCCCAACCATCACTCCAGTATGCCTAGGTCTCCCGATAATACTAGGGAATACCGCTCGAGGGGCATCATCTCCGGCAAATCCAGCCTTTTTTCAAAGATTAAATAAAAGAAATCAAGGTGTGCATTGTGAAAAAAAACGCTTTGAAAGATGATTTGATATGTAGCATAATCCAGAAAAAATGGGTGGTTAATGTTTGAAAATTAATATATCAGAAATATAGTGATGTTAAACATTTGCCTCTCAATGATGTTAGCAATGCTTACAGAGTTTTTATGTTCATAATCATACTTGGTCCATTGTTCTTAAAATTCCACATAAAAGGTCTAGAAAGTTTACCTTCACCATTCCAGAACCATTGTCACAGACAAGAGGTTGAACTTCATCAGCATCTCCCATTTTTCACTACTGAGAAATAGAAGGTTAGAACAGTGTATCAAGAAAGAGAATTTGAACAGATCACAAACATAAAATTCATTTCCTATGTATATTAACCCTTGACCGGGAAAAGAAAACAAATGCTCAGTGGAAAACAGAAGCCAAATGAAGGCAAGGATCAAAGCAAAGGGTGAAAATTTTCTTGCATGGGGAACAAGAAAAAGAAGAAGACAAAACCAAATGAAGACATGGATGCAGAAATACAAAACATGAAATGGCTACAGTAGGACAAATGGTGCAGATTAAATAAAATAAAATAATTGAAGATGAAGCAAATGAGAAGAAAATACACAAAAAAAAGACTAAAGAAGAGATATTTTACAGAGAAATATGAGAAAAGATGAAGAATTTAGACTGAACTGATAGCTTGAAAGAGAAAGCAAAAAATTACAGCTAATGACAGACAGCATCAATTTGAATAAAAGAAAACACGGAAATTGAAAAAGGCGGGATCTGAACCGGTGGAGAAGAGAGAAACGAGAGGCGGGAGATTCAAACACAGAGGAGAACCAAAAGAAATATTTTGGGTACGCCAGTATACAGAGGTCATGCAGTAGAAGCCGATCTGATCTAGAGGAAAATATGTAAGTTTGAACACACGGGAGCGATAATTTTGTATACATATACAGAGAAAGTGAAGGAGAGAAGAAAGACAGAAGTTCAATCCAAAAGAAGAACAGATGCAGGGAAAGAAGGAAAATGAACTAAGCAAGCTGGGAGATTTAAATCAATTTGAATCAACTAAAGTTATATATATATTTCTGTCAAGAAATGCAGAGAAAGAGAAATGTGATGCATACCTTAGAGAATACGAGATCAGATCCAAAAGAAGATAAACAACATAGCAAGATGGATTGAACGATCCAAAGGAACTACAAAAAGAGGGGACGATTCAAAACATTCGGAGATACCTCAAGAGGTTGGGTATATATACAAAGGATGAGAAGCATCAATGGCATATCTAATAGAATATGTGCGCCAAACCGAGGAAAGACGAACAGATTTAGGAAAGAAGAAAGTAAGGAGATTCGTAGAGAATTGAGCGCGAGATTTGAAACACACCAAAAATGAGGCTACATATTTGTAGGCGTACAGAGATAGTGGAGGAGCTGCTATAACATACCTGAGCAAAGAGAGAAGGCGATCCAAAGAAGAAGAAGAAGAGGTTTGATGAAAGAGAGAGACAGCGATCGAATACAAAGGGGGAGAAGGAGGAAGGCAAGAAATAAGGGGGGGGGAGAGGAGAGAGATGCACAGAGAAGTGGGGAGGGTAAAGACGGAAGGAGCAATCGATCGATCGATCGATAGAGATGGATAATAAAGAAGAATGGAAAGAAAGGCGGGAGATTCAAACAGAATTGAAAAAATGTGAAGCAGATCGATATACAGAGAGAGAGAAAGAGAGAGAGAGAGAGAGAGAGAGAGAGAGAGAGATCAGGAAGACATATACATAAAAAAATATACATATACATATACATATAAAAAATATATACCCGACAGAAGATGTGGAGAGCTCGGCGGATATGGAGGAATGGTGCAGGGAACCTGTACTTTCTTCTTCTTCTTCTTCTTCTTCTTCTTCTTCTTCTTGATGGTGACTGTGATGAAGGAGAAGGAGAAGCAGAAGAGAGAGAGAGAGAGAGAGAGGCTCTGAAGAAAGGAAAGAAAGACAGGAAGAAGCTTTGAAATATGTATGTATGTAATGTATGTAATGTATGTATGTAATGTATGATGTAATGTATGTAATGTATGTAATGTATGTATGTATGTATGTATGTATGTATGTATGTATGTATGTATGTATGTATGTATGTATGTATGTAAAAGGAGGAGAATAGAGGCTTTGTGGGGCTCCTCTCTGTGTCTCACACAAGACCAGACCAGACCGGATTGGGTCACGCCAGACTAGACCAAACCGAATAGAGTTAGGCTAGACCGGGCCAGACCCCACCAGACTATATTTGGTCAAGCTCGACCGAACCTGACCACACCACACCACACTGGATTGGATTGGATTGGATTGGATTGGGTCTGGCCGGATTGTACCCCCATACTAAAAATTACTCATCACGAAAGTCACGTTGTTGCACCTGAAATCGTGTCGCTTGCTGACATGAAGTTGAGTAAGTCTGTGTCGACATGCTTTTTGCGGACATGGAATTGGAATCGCTTGTTTCCCATTACCTAAAGCCGCTCGTGCTATCAGAGAATGAGAAAAACCATGCCCGTACACGATCCCTCCTCGTTTGCAAAACAAATAAGTACAACCACCCTAAACCCTTCTTACGAACCCAAGCTCATGCATTCGCAACACATCTCCCTTCATTGATAGAATACAAGCTCTAGTTGTCGATGGATACATCTAGACTTCTTCTTTTTCTGAAAGTCTCCTATCATCATAAATCCTTCTTCGTCTACAAGTATATGTCGGTTCCTTGTATGATCCACCTATGCCCATCACAATTTATACGTGAAGCTTGTTGCTTCGTCCACCACGAATCTTTCCTCCCCTTCAAATGAACCAACACTTAAATTCGTCCCACATACAATGTATGTTGAAACACCTTAGTAGAGCCATTGTGCTATTTTTTGAAGTATGAGCAATCCCCGAAACAATGGGGTATTGTTTCTTCATTTAATTATAATATATATGTGCACAAATTCCCACTACACATTAGCCATGACCGAGAATCCATTGTGAACAGTTATGTTTTATATGTCATATATAAGGTGATTAAAATTACTTGTCTAGAATGTCTAGAATGCAGGGAAAGTGTCCACCTTCTTATTTCCAAACTTATGTAAACATACAAGGAGGTTTTCCATAACATGTAGATTCTAACATCAAATGTGTTTTTAGCCTATTCATAAACCATTCGTAACATAAATGGGGATAATCAAAGACTGCATTGTTGTAACAATATGTCGTTACAATCATAGTCAAATGGGAAGGGACCTAAGACACTTGTTTCATCTTCATATTGAAAGGAAGGGTATGTATGTACTACTAACATGGCATCTCCTTTAAATGTGCACTGTAGCATAGCATCTCACTTTTGTCACCATAAAGGATCAATAAATTTGATAAAGGACATTAAATACAAATCCGCAGTATGTACCATACGCATCTCATTTCCCATAGCCGCCACAAGGCATCACAGTATTTTATGAATGACATTAAATGCAAATCCAACTTTGGAACAAATTGGCATCTTGCTTTAGCCTCCATAAACCTACAAAGTGTGTATATGTACTTTGGAATCCATACTCAAACATACAACTATGGTAACATTATTTGTTTACATACTTAATGGTTGTTGAAACAACCACCTTTGGTCACAAGTAACTAGATACATTGTTGATCTAGTGGGGAATCTTACGTGCCTCTGATCGACATCATTTCACTTTTTTGAGACAATGATAATTTTGGAAAGAAATCTACATTTTCTTCTCTTGGCTTATCTTCTACATGTTGCATATGTGCATTGTAAATTTGGATTATTTGTCTTAATTTTAACTGCCTAAAAACATACGACATTGGATTTATTTGGGAAATAAACGTTACATCTTGAAATTTGCCAATATAACATAGTAGAAGAAACAAGCTTATTCCTCGATAATAAGAAGATGGGCAAATCTTCATGTCTCATTGAAAGTTGACATTGTCACAATCTCATACACATTCTTAGTTTCAACTTTCAACTCTATTGAAGAGAGATCTTTGCATGGTCTCATCTAAATGATCCATGGTTGAGAGCTCATAGCAACAACCCATGAGTTTGAACCAACAATTGGCATGACTTCACAGAGCGTGACCAAATTAGGGCAATGAACATGGCCTCAATCCATCCAATGGTTACACACACATCAAGACAATCTTGGTCGTCTATTTTTACATATTATTTAGATATATATTTGTTGAGAGCAAAGCCTTGGTGAACGACAACCATAAGTTTAATGGTCCTAGTTAGTGAAATTCCTTGTTGGATAAGTTAATGGGTCGTCAACAACAAGTACCGTGTTGTGGTCCTAAGATGTCACTTCACTTTAGATTTCTACCAATTTCGGGTTTTGGGATTCAAACCTTTTTTCATGTCCAACGTGAAGAAAAAGCTACATGATGCTTTTGGATATTCGGTTTCCCTAAATTCAAAATCTATAACTTTAAGACCTATACCCACAGACTCCAAAGGTTAAACAAAAATTCAAAATTACAAAAAAAAAGGCATTCGGAAAAAACCATATTTGAAAGTTAGACCAATGTATAGTACAACATGAAACCTAACCTTACACTAAATCAATTTAATAAAAAACCTATCACTTGTTCGATAAAAGATTAAACTAATGAAAAACACGGTAAAGGCATAAAGCAAATAGTGTTATGTTGACTCAAACTGCGAGCCTATGGGCAACTTAGTGGGGCCATCCAACAACCTGAATTTCCTTGCCCAAATCTCGATGTACCCCCTTTGTTAAGCCAAGTTGATTGATTGTAGAGCTGCATGAATATCTCATTCCAAATAAATATTGCCATAATCCGAAGATTGAGATACTATTCAATGCTCCCCTGTCACCTCCATAAAGTCGATGCATTCTCACACATGAAGTGACAATACAAAATCATACCACATAACTTTGTTTCATTGTAAGAATGATTTCCTTTGTCATGTTTTTCAATGCTCTTAAAAAATGTCATGCTCGTAATGTTGGGAATCTCGATTTAGCCGTCATAAAGGGTTATCATTTGTATAGAGCACAAATTCATGTTCAATTTTTTTTCCGTTCTGTATGTATTCAAATGAATAAAATATGACCCCATGACTCTAAAATCGAAATAGTTGTATTCATTGCATTAGGACTTGAACAAAAGGTATTTTAAAAACATTTAGAATCGAGAGCAATTCCAATACAAGTCAAGGTTTCTTCGAAAAAACTACTTGCCAAAGACTGATGAGTTTGACTAGGAGATCACAATGATGATATTTTAATGTCTATGAGGGCCATCATGACCAATGGGACCAACAATCATCACAAAACATTTTCCCCGTTTGTGTAATGTGGGGGAATTTAAAAATGGTGCACAAAATGAAAAACTAAAAGTTCACATTATAAACAAAGCTTGATCCCTAATTTCACAACATGGATCTACCATGAGTTTGGATTTGTGGTCGAGTAAATGTTCAAAGAGCATTCTTGATGTTGTCAATAATGGTCCCATCCTTGTTCTTGTTGGAGTTAAGACAAGTGCAACTTGACCTGATCACTCAAAGATCTTACAAGAGCAGTATAGGAAAAAAATGGCAAACAGTGAGCAAGAACACAACACTCAATGATGGAAGATAACAAAGGCTAAATGCACAAACACAGACATATTGGTTTTGCTAATTACAATAGTAGGTACAAATACAAATTGGAAGAGTACTCGCACTCCGAAGTGACAATATAATTAGTCTCGAAGGATTTTATTCACTAGGTTGATCCAATTTGACATGTCCCTCCTGTGTGTGTTAATATATAACTATCTCCCACCAAAGGCTAACACACAAATAAGAGTTTATGAAATTGTATATGCATGCAATTACCTATCTCTACATACATGTTCCATCATGCACGCGTTCGACATTTGACATGTGTGGAGCCAAAAACATTATGGCACGAACCTACGTGTGCTACTTGAAATCTCAATGGAAATTAGTGCCTTAAATTAGCAGTTGGCAATGGTTCGGGTTGAGGGTGTCACACAAACAATTTATTAATTTCTAAACTTGAACTAGAGTAAACAAAACCAATTACACCATTAATCCATGGTTTTTGCGGTTTAATTTGGCTCAAACAAAACTGTTGCTTATTGCTACTGAAAACTTAAACAATAATTAACTTTATGCAAAAATTACTGAGACCAATGGTTATCTTTGAGGGAAAGTGGTGCCAACATAGTGACTACTTTTGAGTAGGTAGTTTGGCTCTATACAATTCGTCATTATATGCTAATTAGGTCACCTCTATATAGCATAGGTGTGGGATATCATATGCAACCATTTCATCTTTTGATTTGTTCATCTCCATGGCATGTTGTTAACCTCCTTTCCCGCATGTGGGAAATATTGTTTAGGTGTTATGGGCCTCTTTGACCACTACTCTCCATGTGGGGATTGTATAGATGCCTCAAATAGTGGTTGCATTAAATCTTCTAAAGTCCACACATATTGAAATATGACCATTATTATTATTTGGGTACTAATGCTACTAGGGATGCCAATTAGTATTGTCAATACAATACATTATGCCAATTTGAGCATTTTTTCTATTTTATTAGGCATAAAAGTTCATTGGTACAAGCCTTTTCCTAAATGTTGTTGCGTTATCTTGAAAGGGGATAGTGAATGACCACATTGGGTAGCACTTCATTCATATGCGCATAACTCTACTTGAAAATGTGTTTATAACCTTTGATAGATTAACTTTCTTTGATTCATGTGGGTTTGTCAAAAGGTAGCACAATGTGTGACTCTTGCTTGCACAATTTTAAGTTCTCTAGAAATTCCACATCCTTCTTGTCATTGAGTTATAAACAACAAATTTAGGTCAAGTCGTTAGCTTTTTAGTCACTATAGTTGATGTACATATTTACTTCATAAACTTTTGTGGGTATAACTAGTGACATTAGTAAGCTCCACGCTTTTATTTTACGTGGTTTAGCTTGATAGGTTTGGTTAAACCTCAATGGATATGCATAAAGTGTGAAATCGGAGCCTCCATTTTCCCATGTCTGATACATCGATGTTGCAAAACAGCATCATTCAACGAGGAATTCATTAATTCTTGCTCAAGAGAGGGGTGCGGGTCCCGGGAGACAAAAAAAAGGGTAACTCAAAGTGGGAGAGGAACACTGAAGGATCATATACTAAACATTTTTCCTTCATGTCTCTTGGATTGAATTTCAAAACATAGATTTTATTAGGTCATATCATAGCCTGCTTCGTTGGCTTTGATTCAACTATTTGAACTCTGACATTTGATATCATATGAGGATGCTATGAGCTTTTTGATTCACGTGGGCGCGCTTGTTTGCCCCTGTATGACTTCTGCCACAACTTTACATTTTCCTTCATGTACATGTTGTAACGAGAGGGAAATCGTGCATAAATATTTGAAAGAGGGGTCACTTGCTATGAACAAAATAACATTGCAAATTCAAGAGTATAGACCAAAATGTTAATCTTAAAAGCCAAGAAAGAATCATTAATTGCCCCTGCATGACTTCTGCCACAACTTTACATTTTCCTTCATGTACATGTTGTAACGAGAGGGAAATCGTGCATAAATATTTGAAAGAGGGATCACTTGCTATGAACAAAATAAAATTGCAAATTCAAGAGTATAGACCAAAATGTTAATCTTAAAAGCCAAGAAAGAATCATTAATTGAAGCAAATGTTGAAACAAAATCTAAACTTGTGGCAAAAGAAGATGCAATCACTACAAATCGAAGAGATGTTGGGAAAGCGTACTAAATGTGCATGGGCAGAATTAGATCGTGGGCCAGCACAGTCTATAGGTGCATGGATAATTTTTTTGTCTAAATCTATAGATCAACAAATGCTATTAATTAGTAATATAAGGGGTGGGAAGATAATGTATTCTGCGATCCAGAATGCCCTTGTTAATGTTCAAATGCAAATTGGATATACTACACACAAGTGGATGGGTTTATTTACTCCATTGGATGTTTTAATTGGAGTGAAAGCCTATATTGGGGAACAAGAATGCATGACTTTTGATGTACAGGATGATGGTAGGTTAATCTGTACATCTATGGAACATGATTTGTTTAGTTTTTGTTTACATAAAGAAGTGAGGGTGATTGCAAATGATGGATCAAATTGGGTATTAGACCCGGATCCTCAAAAGGTGAATTGTTTGTGGAGGATTTGGATTTTGGAAAGGAGATCAATATCTACACTAACTTGGGATCCTGGAGAACTGTATTGGAAGGTGAGGATGCAAGATAACATCAAATATGTGCCGTTTTTTCAGTATTCTGTGAGGATTGGTAGGAAAGTATTAGCTGCTAGATCATGGAAAGAACCAACTGCAAATATTGTTTGGAGACGAAATGACCTTTCTCCACAACATCTTAAACAATTTTGGAAATGGTTATGGGGTATAAAGATGAGTAGGAAAATTGTTGGTTTTCGCTGGTTGTTGGTTCATAATGCTATACCAGTTAATGGGTGGCGAAAAGGAAATGTAGACAAGATGTGTCCTTTTTGTACAGATGTAATAGAGACTGCTAAACATTGTTTGTGGAGTTGTGGTTTTGCTATGGATATATGGAAACAAATTATAAAATTTTTAATTCCAATATATCCTAGAGCAGTGTACACATGGGGTGCAGTATTATGGGCAGCGGTACATGATAAACCGATGGAATATGAACAGGAGGAGGTTGCGGATGCTATTATGGTGAGGCATGGTATGATGGAAAAAATTTTGATCCCTCCGAATCCACAAATACAAACTGATAAACCTCAAATATGGCAATTGGTAAGCAGTATTACAATTTGGTATATTTGGAAGGCTCGATGTTTGAAGGTATTTCAAAATATGACTGAAAGACCTGCTCAAATAATCTCCGGAATTTGGATAGAGATTGTACATAATCTTAGAGGGATTTTGGATGGTATAAAAGGTAATACGCATCAAGCGGAGCTTAGGCGGGTGGAGTTTCATGCCATTTGGGACATAGGTATATTTT